>NC_056729.1:533417294-533717294 GCF_019279795.1 Protopterus annectens | reverse complement strand
GATTGTAATGTATAGGTGGCCTACTGTGTGAATCCTACATAGGCAGCCCTCAACTATTGCACACACAACAGCTATTGGAACAAGGAGAGTCAACACCTGAACAGTAAACGAAGCTAACAGCATATGTTGATACTGTATGTATAGGTTCCTAGGTACATCAGTAGGTACATGCCCGATTGTCAGAGGCCATTCAGCAGCCTAGGCAAAATGTGTCTGCTCTCGCCACCCCATCGATTAACCAACTGTCTCTCTGTGGAGCAGAGCCAATTGTGGGATCCACATGTGTAACCACTGTTCCCCACCTACTCTGCATGGATTCCCCGGTGTGTTAATGAGGACCTCCATATAATGTAATTAGGGATGTAGTGCCAAAGCATGGAGAGTACCCATGGCAGGTATCTGCCACCCCAGCATTCTCCAGTTATAGTTGTGTCAAGGTGTAGCACATTACAGTGTGTGGCTCACTCTGACATAGATTCCCAACGCTGGAGCACATCCATTAAACATCACTTGGACATACCTTGAATTGGTATCATCCATATGTAAACTAACTGAGTTACACATTTGACTGCAGTATGGAGGAACAGCCGTAGTACAGTCCACATACAAAACACCATTAACACCTGTACAAACACCAGATGACCAAGTGGTAAAGCCCCTGACTGTGTCGTGTATGTACCCGGTTCAACGTCCTGTAAGGTCCGTTACGTAATCCCGATGGCACAAATAATGGATGTTGGATGCAGGTCATTAGAGCACATTTAAGCACATGTTAGCGGGTTTATGAGGTGGCAAGTGATGGTAAGCATCGTTTAAAAATGACTACACGGATATGCGCAAAACAGGTCTAAGCTTTGCCGAATTCTGCGCAGATCATGGTCAAAGATGTCCAGAACAGATGAAACCAGCATTATTCACCCTTGTACTAACAGTGCCTGCTCTGAGAGGTAAATTGACCACTGGCAGTAGTAGAACATGCAACCATGTACACAATCACCTACCACTAAGCTACCTGAGATGTACCAACGGCAGATGTGTATTGTAACAGGTTAAAACACAAAAGGCCGGAGTTCAGCAAACAGAATACACCGCCATGTACCCAATGAAAGGTGTGTACACTCTCTCGCCCTCTCCCTGTCTATATATATATATATATATATATATATATATATATATATATATATATATATATATATATTAGGGATAGAAAGGGTGATAGAAAGATGTATGTCGATATATACGGAAATACATATATCTGCGAATGTATAGACAGGTTAACGACTTGTACACAACCATGGAGGCACAAATAAATAGGGTACTGCCAACTACCGAATGCTTTACATACTGACAGGCGTAATCACGAGGCTTAAAGACCGAAAACCACAGCACCAGAACACTATAACTGCGAGTAATATTATCACGATGTTAAGGGACATTTAGTTATTGCTGCTGGTGCTGCAGTCCAGGTATGTACTGTGTTTAAGTGTGGTTCCGATTGCTGTAGTGTAAATGCATGTTGAGAGTGCAGTGTGTGTTTCCATGGGACTGTAATGTGTGTGTGTGTGTGTGTGTGTGTGTGTGTGTGTGTGTGTGTGTGTGTGTGTGTGTGTGTGTGTGTGTGTGTGTGTGTGCTTGCATCGTGTGTCTGTTCATGCTAACTCGGAGGTAAATTATTACAGTAGTTGTGGTCATAGCCGGCCTTAGGCATACGGTTACCACCTGTTCCACTTTGAGAGGGACAGTCCCTCTTTGGCCAGTTGTGTCCTGACAACAAATATTAAAAGGGGCAAATGATGTCCCATATATTAAGTAATAGTTGCATTAAATAGCTATTTCTGTCTCTCAAATACGTAAATTGTACAAGAAACATAATAAGCAACTAAAGTGCTACAAGAATAAGGTTTTATTTAGGGTAAAAGTAAGTTCTATCCTTTGTACTGACAGTGGGTATGTGTCTGCCTCTAAACCTTGATGTGTGCCCTGTAAATGTCCCACTATGGCCATTTGAAAAGGTGTCAACCCAAGCCAAAGAGTTTGAGTCACCAACACAACTGCAATGAGTGCAAATATCTGTGAGAGAAATACACGAGACAGCTTTCATGTAGCAACATTTCAGTACATATCGATGTATTTCGGAGGGATTGAAGGATCAACATCACCTGCATGCTATATAGGAACCAATTAACAATGGTTTAATGAATAAGCCTGCAATAACCATAGTATTAGTCTACTAAATGACAGGTCTTCAGTTAGGGAAGGGGCCCGCACACACATATGGAATATGTATAAATGCAGTCCCCACAAACCTTTATCTGCTATGTACACCCACCTACATCTCCCCCATACCCAAAACAATTGCAATACAGACTGTAATAACATCACAAACATCCACTCACTCAATGACATCTGCAGAAGTGTTAACATACCTTGTGAGAGACACACTTGTAATGGCGCCATGTGAAATCGTTGCTGTTGTACAATGGAACAGACGCCGATGTTACAGGTTTTGTTTGCAATAGTCTCGTATCAGATGGTTGAGATAACAGCTACACTCACATGTAGAACTATTTACTCTAGCCGTCACACACAATCCATGGGGGACATGAATTCAAAGTATCTGTGTCTCTCCAAATAGCTGTTGCAATTCATCGCAATACAATACATCCAGACCATCTCCCTTGAAGGTAGGGCAAAAGGACAATGCCCAAGTGGAGTATTCAATTATACCCCACTGTTGCTGTGTAATTGGCCAGTGGAGTAGCTGCACAGCCGATGTGCATGTAATAATTTACTCCGGAACATCAATTGGTGGCAGGATACTACATGTTACAGGTATCCACGTATAAAATGATGGCTTGCCATACATTCAAACCGTATGCTCATACCATTGAACCATTTAAAGAGGAAAGGAGTAACACAGATATAATCTTATACTCGGACCACTAAGAAGGTATGTAGAACACTCAGTATGTTAGTGTATGTAGTGCCTGTTCTGTATTAATGAAAGTGTATGCAATGCATACAGTGGGAAAAGGTATTATGTACTGATGTCTTGTTGAGCATAGTAATGCTTATAGAAATTGTGTGTACTGCTGTGGGCCACAAGGTAAACACCTCATACATCACAAGGGATGCTACATAAGGGCTTTAAACATAGCAATTCCACTCCAGCCGCTGTCGGTGGTAGGGTTTGCCCAACAAGTACGTGCCATAACAGAGGATAGTTTATGCTGATATACTGTAACAGTAGGCATATGTATGGGCGTATAACGAGAATATCATGCCTAAGGTGGTCCTGCTGTGTAATTATGCTTTACATTATGGGATATGGTTTCAAAAATGTGAAAAGTACAGTATTGTAGGTAGCTATGTCAAATATTTTACATAGCATGACTGTTATATTATGCAAACATAAGGTATGTGTATTGAAATGTACAATATACAAAACAGGATATATATGTCTTGTAGTCACCAGACAGTGTAACAGCATGATAGCTAACTGAAATGGAAGAGCTACTCAATTATCCATGCACAAAGGACATGTAATAGCTTCATAGGTTCATAGTTAGGTACTATGCTGTCTGGCCAAGTCCATTTGTAAGCCGTAATACAGTGTTTTCACTGGCGGCACCTCCCTAGATTAGTGTCCTGTGCCTGTGAACAGCAGAGCCATTTGTTTCCTGCACCTGTGTACAGTACAGCCACTGCAGTGATCCCTGGCGTACATGTCTGCTCCCCATCCACCCATCGAGGTATCTCATGAAGAGTGCTAGTGAGGGTCCCTGCCTGATGTACATAGGAATCATGTTCCAAGGCATGGTGAGTGTCCGTTTCAGGAATGTATCCCTCCAGCACGTGCTACTCATCGTTGCGTTTGGGTACATATCCCAGAGCATGTTGCTCTCAGTGGCTTTTGCTTATATTGCTTATGTGGAGCATATCCATCAATATTGTTGTGGACATGGGCCTTGTATGTTCAGCAGAGGTCACCTCTGAGTATGTAGTATGCAAATAACTACAGTTGGGGTTTCAGTAGTTGTGCTGCATACGGCATCCTTTGAAGGTGAGTAATACTGTTGGTGCATTAATGTTGTGGTATTTAAAGCCATTGCTGTCCCATAAGGTACACCCCAAATGGGGTGTTACACCCTTGAATGTGTTTCATAAGTCAGGAATATAGAAGTACAATGGCAGCCTTTGTTCCGGCTACAAACCCATTACAGATTAGGGTGGCCATGTAGAAGGATATCCATGCCCCCTTGGCAATAAGGTTATCAAAGGAGTGGGTGCTATCTACATGTGTACTATGATCCCTTATAATGTCTTATGTATGTAGGGGACTACCACCTATGTAGTAGTCACTGGGTGATTGTTGTAATCCAAAGGGGATGTCTATGCACCTTGTGGCATGCTGCTTGAGGCCATGTTACCGACACCAGGTATCCGTCACAGTGATACCCTTATGGAGGGTGTGTGTATTAGCTGGTGAATCAATCATGGCCCCTAGTTTGCAGTCATCTGGAAACCTATTCAAGGAAAGTCTTTCTGTGCTAGGCTGTACCTCAAGGAAGCATATAATGAACATGAGGGTCCCTATGACCGAGGACTGGGGTATGCCAATTGTAACTGATGTACAGTAGGAACTGTGGTATGCTACCCTCACCGCATGTGTCCTGTCCGTGAGCCACTTTGCATAACATCTCAAGACATATGGGTCACTGTGCAGGTGGATGTGTATATTGACAATACCAGAATTGTGAATGGTGTTGAAAGCCAATGAGAGGACAAGGTAGGCTGTGTGGACCTCCTTACCATCATCTACTACCTTGGTAACTGTCTCAAAGGACTCCACCAGGTGTTAGGAGCCATGGTGTGCCCCTAACAAATCCAACCTGGGTGGTATCAAAGGTTTGGAGGCCAACAATGTCTCTGTGAATGACTTCCATGATGATGTTCTCCATAGCCTTGCAGAACAGTCTAGTCAGGTGTATAGGGCAATAGTTCCTCTGGTCCATTGTGGCGCCACCTTTGTGGAGTGTGATAACTGTTGTTGTGCACCATTCAGGGTCCACAATGCCTGATACAAGGCTATTAGTGAATCTGGTGCCCAAGTGGGGAGCCATGTCGTTCTGAGGTTTGTGTAAATCACAGCCTGGGATGTTGGATGGTCACATGGAGTGTGTGTTCCAGGCTTTAGAGAGAGCAGGTCTGAACTGTGTAGTTGTGACCGCAGGGAATCTGCATTGATGCTATATAGATACGGGCCCTTTAGGATGTGAGAAGGGTGTAAAGTTAGCTGCCATGTTGTTGCCAATATCAGTCAGTTCTGTAATGTTTCTGCCTAACCGTTGTATGTCAGAGCAGATGTGGGTATTGCCATCGAGAGTAGTGACATACCTCCATAATGCTTAGTGGTAGTCCTTTGAATGTGTCACAGTAATGTTTACGTAGGTAGCGTTGAAGGATGTAAGAAGGGATCCCAGAATCCTACTGAGGCTGACCAGGGAGCTACCACACCCATGGGAGTATACCCTACTTTGCAACAGTCTCCTTCTGTCGTGCATTATGTCCATGGCAGTGGACCCCCAGAGTGGCGTCCATTATGTGGTGGGTACTGTCATGGCTCTGTTTGGGATAGCATGATCCATGCAGTCGTGTAAGTGCTACTGAAGTGCAGTTGGGAATGTTTCTGCATTTGTAACTATATTGTCCATCTGCACGGGTGTCATGGCGTTTACTACTTCCGTCATACAAAGCGTGAAGTTGGCTTTGTAGAAATGTACTGTGTTTTCCATGAAGGGTGTGGTGCCGGGATGTGGATAACAAGGGTGATTAGCATACATTCGGAACTGACCAATGAGGGGATAACCCCAGGTGTGTAACACCAGTCACACATGTTGGTAATGTCCAAGTCCAGGATATTGTTGGCCTTGGTGGTGGTGTGTATAGGTTGATCCAGCCAAATGGAGTTTATTAATCCATGAAAGTGTTGGCCTAATGTGTTGGTACATGAGTAGGTATCACAGTTAGGTGTGGGGTAGTGTCAGTTTCAGATCAGTAGTTCCTGTTTGAACCCTACTTTCCAGTACACCAAGAAATGAGGGCCGTTAACCGTGGGGTATGGTCTGGAATCCTTATCAAGCTACAATTTGTATAGTAGTTCTGGCCACAGTTAGTTGCACTTGGATTGCCTCTGATGCATCGTGCTAAGCAACCAGCATGGAGGTGTGTACATCCCTGTGAAATATGGACACACCTCCACCATGGGTGTTCCGGTCCTGGTTATATGACTGAAAGGTATAGTCTGCATAATAGCCTGTCAGTGCAGGGGTGCTCTCCGGAGCCTAGAAGCAGGTCACAGTCACTGCAGAGACATCGAACTGGTCCATTATAAGGAGTGCCTCGAATGAGCGTGTTTGAGATGAAGATGTCAAGCCTTGAGTAACAATACACTCAGGTTTTGCTTGCCTGTACCTGTTCTGGTGGAGAATATGTTATTTGAAATGTGTCTAAAACAGGAAGTATAGGAGCAGCAAGAGCCTTAGATGTTAACCATAATCCCAGGGCTGACAGGTGCAGGCCATCTGTGCCAAAGCATTGCGGTTTGTCAATCATGTCATTCAAAGCAGACAGATACTGGATACCCTTGGAATGACACCAGAAGCATAGGCAACTGTTGAAGTGAATAATTCTGTTGTTGTACTGTGTCATCAGTCTGGACTAATGCAGACTGCTTCTCAGGGCTTGGGTGATACCTGCCTGGGCTACAAGATCGGAGAGCTATTGCATGACCCTGTACATGTAGTCCAGGAAGTTACATCTCAGGGCATTCACACAGATGTGGAGAATGACAGTCATATTGTACCTGTTGAGGAGTGACCTGAGTGCATAGGTTATGTTGTGGATCCTGTTACCCGACAGCCAGATAACAGTGACTATCGCCTTGTGTGGCCTGCTGAGTGGGACATCAGTGTGACTGCCTACAGAGTCACTTATGACTAGTGTGTTGGGTATGTTATAACACCCTATTGGCTGTAGTTGACGGGCACACATGAGTCTATGGGCTATAAGTAATTGGTGTTGTGTTTGGTGATGGGGGCTGCCTCTGTTGCCTACATAGAGTAGTATGGAGAGGCTCCGCAAATGTTGTACTTTTACTATGTTTGGCCTGTGGTGGTGGAGATCTACTGAGACTATGTGATGAGTGGGGTGTGCTGCAAATGTTTAACATCCCCACATGATTGTCAGGGTAAGTCTGGGTTGGAGAGAGCATTGCCTCCAGCATGGCTCCATATGTGCATCTCCCACAGGCTGTAGTGTGGTATGTTAGGAGGTGGGCATTGACTGTGTACATGATATGATTGCTATATTGCCTCATGTTTCCCACATTCATCATATAGACGGGCAATAACACTGGTAATTGACATTTGGACATGCCTGTCTAGTCAACCATTTCTCACAAGATATGTGAGGTAAGTGTGTACAACAGCTGTTGTACTGTAAGCATGCTGGAAATGTAAGGACAAACAGTGTTTACCTGTAGGAAATGAGTAGGATTGAGTGATTTAGTAATTAGTAGCTCATGAAGTGTGTACATGTTCTGAACAAGTGCTGAGCATGTATAAGCAATACAGATAGGGTGTTGGATAATATAAACTCACTGCCCCCCCAATAGGTACACAATCACATATCCATGAACACTACAGAGCCCCTGTAACCATAAGTATGATGGTACAAGGTACACTCCGGCTGCATGTGACCTGTTCAAATCCCTGGTCGTATAATACACATATGGCAAAACAGTTTGCTCTACATTTACACTGCCATGTAAAACATAGGTTCATGGCAGTCTGTGAAAATACGGAATGGATCACACAAACAGTTATCACAACCCACAAAGTGGAGACGCCACTCATAATGGGAGGCACAGCACTATTACCCTGCTGAGTATGGTCTGAAAGCCTATGAACCTTAAGCAACGTAGATGTTGTTAGCAATACAGATGTAGATGGCAGTACCGATGAATACACACTGCATAGCATACCTGTGACAGGTCAGAGGACATCATCACCCATACTGTGTTCCACCTACAATCAGTATACTACATGTACCTTCATATGTCACAGGAGTGTTCTACCAGTGGCCTGTTCACAGAAGCAACACTACAAAAGGTGTCTGAGTGACATGTGCATATCACACCAGTGGCAGCTACAGTAAAACAGGGTTAATGTTTTGTACTCCCCTGTCATTGTAGCCCATACCATACAGACAAATGGGAGGCATCTGCATATGTGAGAATGTGAATGGCCATGACCTAGGAGCAATAGCTGACTCAGTGTTGTGGAGAACATACAGCATGGGCTTTGTGGGGAGGGGCGTGACATATGTGCACAATCTGACAGCTGCTTATTGCATTGTCACTGCTACGTTAATATCCCTGTACCCATTAACTACCACCTAGGCAGCGGTCAACATTATGGACACTGTGTGTAAGGGATAGTGCTGTGCAGTTTATCTTCCTGAGCTAGTGACATCAACAGGCCTATTAGGTAGTCATAAGAGGCAACCCAAGTCATGACAGGGTGCCATCCATGAGCATGGAGATCATTGGACAGCCATACTCAGCACTCATGTGACCAATATCGGATCACATATCACCTTTAAGGGGTATTGGCCATGCTTGGATGCACGACACCAGTCTTCACAATCCTCATCTCCACTATGCAGCATGCTGCCTACCCTGTATAAAGACATGTGCAACACTGTGATGTTGGACATGCTACACGTACATATCCTGATCTGAAAGACATACGTCATGGACAGCCACCTTCCTAGTACAAGGTTCACCACATGCTGGACAGATCCCTGTGCCATACATGTGACATACTCCTGCCATACCATGCAACCCTGTCCAGCAAAGCTGCACATGTCATCTCTGTCATACATGGTGCGATGACGGCATGGTAGATGTATCAGTGACTGTCTGGATCAGTAATGTGGCACTGATTCACCTGTCGGCAGGAACATGGCTGTTGGATACAGCTAGAAAACCTGACATCCTATGCCCATACATGGCCCAGGGTATACACACTACTACATGATCTTGGCCGTACATGCTATAGTTGATAACCATCCCTGCAAATACCATCCGGCTAGCCATTGTCCCATGTGTATCACATGTGCAACACAGGAGATACATGGCAGGATGTTGAACTGCTGTACAGTGCCGTGTAGATGTATATGGCAAAACACATGCATGTAAAGGTTTCCGTGCGCATGTCTGCATTGTCACTGCCCATGTCCGTGAAGGCAGTGTATGTGATGATATGTGACATATACACAGCATCAAGGTCAACAGCATTAATGTGCACACATCCAGGCATGTGCTGATAGGTAAGAACACCAGTACAGGCAAACAGACATGCCCACATCAAGACAGCATTCACATGGAGTATGAGCAATGTAATGAGGTGACACATGTATATGGTGATAATATCCAATCCCCATCGGGTGTTACATGTGTGTAAAACAAACATGCTAATTGTGTGAGTGTCATGACGATTTGCAAAGACAACTGTTCATAAGTACTAAATGTAATACACATGAATGTGCATCTGTATCTCTGTGCATCTCTGAGATGCTGTGAACTGTCTCCATCATTATGTCTTACAGATAATGCCTCGATCACAACTGCCGGCATATAGCCGCTTGGAGGATGATGCCCTCATACCATACCTCCATGATAACTATAAGGTACTGTTCAGCCATGTGCCACAGCATGCCCAGCAGCGTGATGACCTGTGGCAGGAACTTCGCAGGAGGGTTAATGATGTGGGTGGCCATAACCGCACCTACCAGCAGGTGCGCAGACACTGCACAGACCTGATCCGACATGCGAAACAGCATGTCAATGCAATCACCAGGGAACAAGGTAGAACAGGTGGTGGGCCACCAACCCAGCCCCCACTCACACCTACCGAGGAGCTACTGGCCAGCCTGGGGACCCCATCAAACAGCATCCACAAACTCTAGCTGCCATCGTGGAGGTGGGTGTCTCCCAACCACAGAGCCTGGAGTTGCCTGGTAAGTCACTACTGCACATATAAATATTATATCCCATTTAGTCACATGTGTCACTGTACACTATGTAATGTAACATCATATGCAAGGTATGTTTACACACATGCCGCATACTATAGTATGCTACCCTGTGTATGCACACATGTGCATACTCCATAGTATATGCTATTGTACTAGCGAATGTGCTAACATGCAAAGTGCACCCTGTAGCTGTCATACAGTCATGGATAATGATCAAACTACTGTGTCACCCCTATACAGGTACCTCTGGCATGCCGCAGAGACAGCAGTCCATTGCAGGTGAGACAGTTATCAGTATCAGGCATATGAATGCACTGATCTATTTGCCATGTGGCCAGTTAACACATGTACACATAATGTATGGTCCAGTCACGATATACAGGTCGCAGTTTTCATCAATCACACTGGCTACCCATGTGCAATATATACAAACCAAATGAAATACCAACATGAAATCACAGTAACTGTCATTGCTAGATGTGTGGACAGCTGTCCATACAACGGTGGAGGCGTTGTTCAATGTAGGAATATGGACTATACATCAGAACAACACATGTGGGGTACACAAACAGTACTACACAGTGAGCTGGGATATGGGCAGCCCACATGATTCACCATTGTGGAATGTGCCCCTGCAATGAGTGCAGACATTGTGATGTGCCATCTGATATGTCCCAGACATGTAGTGGTCCGGCTGCAACATTGTCACACTATCCCATAAAACATACCCCACATACCAAACATACAACCCTTTGTCTGTATAACCCTGTGGACACTGAAGTACTTGACATCTATGGGTGTATGTCATATGGGACAACACAGACATGTGACATAGATGGCCATCACACACATCTGGCCAACACATGTTCACACATGGCCATGGAGGATGGCCAGAGACATGTATTAACACACAATAGATGTGATGTGTATGTGTGTACACCCTGTTGCACATTGTCTACACATGGTCCAACTATAGCCTTTGTTGAATGGTTATATAGTAGATGTGGAACACTGGACATCCTAACAGCCTGTGCACATCTTGTGGAGGTGTCACTTAATTTGACCACATATGATGTGTTGCACATCATGACTGTGTCACAGCATGAAAGTAGTCACCTGTACAGCTTCCACATACATACACAGACACCACATCAGGCCAGAGGTACCGTACATTTCCCTTGCTGCTGTTGGACATCACTGTCAGCCATGCACCTCATGTGTGTGGTACATAAATGTCATGTGGAACATGGTGTATTGACCAGTCTGCCATGTGTAAACACGGTTGACAGGCAGCTAAGAAATGTTAACAGTTGTGCAGGGGTGTCATCGGTATGTCCTCCGGTGACCTATCACACATGACACAGCATTGTTTAGTGTGTATACACCTCAGCGACATGGGTCACAATCCACAGTATGTATGTATTGTGTATGCACGCAGTCATGGCTATGCACTGTATGTGTATTCCACACTGTATAGCAATAGAGACACCTCATGATTCCATGCAATGACACTGTGTCTGTACTTCACACTGTATAGCAATAGAGATGCCTCATACCACCCTCAATGGTCATACACATCTGCTAAAATGCCATTCTATCTGTAGGGCATACAGACAACACAGCAATGTGACACCATTACACCGCTGTACATGTGTCAGGACACAATTGTGTCAAACATGTGTGCATGTCACTGCACACATCAGCAGATTACATGTCATACTATATGTTAATGTCAAGGACGTATGCCTCACATCAGCCATGTGTACTGTTAACCTGTGCTGGTCCACATGGTGTGTCACAGGGATGCATGCTTACTACCATGACTGTGTGAAATGCATGGCTTCTGCTATGACACATGCTTGCTGTTGTGCGCAACCCAGGGATAATCTAACTAACACTATTAATGTCTGCGCTGCATGCTGTCTGCTGTATCGCATGCTGCATGCCTTCTGTCATATCACATGCATGGTTGTCTGTGTGTCTCTGTCTGTGTGCATGGTTGTTTGTGTGTGTGCATGGTTGTCTGTGTGTGTCTGTGTGTGTCTGTCTCTATTGTAATGTAGAGTCTGTGTTTGCCTTAGGTGATGTAGATGCGTTGCCCTCCTGCGGTCCATCTGATGTTAGTGTCCCAGCAGACTCTAGTAGTGATGAACATATGCTTGAGGTACAGACAGGGTTGTCAGGGGCTGAATCTGTGCCTTTGGTTGCCATCCCACCTATATCCCCCTCTTCCCCGCACACAGTTCTCATGCCAACACATACCCCATCACCAGTGGCCATAGAGGAAGGACAGTTACCATGTGTTAGCTTGGAACAGGAACATTTGGTAGCTATGGAAGGTATGTCATCACACCATGGTGTCAGTGAAATGACCGCAGATGTGCCACACAGGCATATGGCCAGTGCTGCTCGTAGGAGGACCCCTGGCCGACATGCACCTGCACGACAGAGCGCAGTAGCTGGTGTCACCAGACACATGTTTCAGACTGTAATGGTGGCACAGGCACATGCTGAATGGCAGAACAGAGAAGGGCAGAGGCTTCAGAGGGCTGCTATCCGTTCTTTAAACAAAAACATCCAGGCATTGGCAAATGCTCAACAGCAGACTGCTGACATTTTGGACAGACGGTTGGGTGACATGGTTGGAATCCTTAACCGTGGCATGGCAATCCGTGAACGTGAGCTGTCTGTGCTGGAACATCTGGTAGGAGTGAGGCATAGCCACATGGATGTAGGCCAGCTACACCACCTGGTGCAGGTCTACACGAACGAGCTACCTCACATGCCCGCTCCCATAGTGCCGGTAGCAGCAGCAGTGCAGCTGGTGCTGTGCTGTCCACACCAGGACACAGCAGGCCACATGGACATGGCCCTGGATGGTCCAAGCGGGGACATGGTTCCAGTGGACATGTGTCATCAGACAGTACCCATTCTGTACCTCTGTCTGGTAGTACCTGTGCAACCCCTGGCAGGCACAGATCACGTGTCTGTGGCCGGACACAGTGAGCTGTACATCCTGGTTTGTACAATCTGGAGCTGTCAATAATACCCCTGTGTAGGCTGGATACATGGCAGAACTGTGTGCACACATACACGCACACACTAGTAACAAATGTAGGGCACCAACACCCACATGCATAATAACCACACATGTCCAAGTAGATCACAGGCCCTAACCCACACACATGATGTCATCCACTGGTGCAGCCTAGGCCCCTGGCAAACATTATCACCCTGTGCATATGATGATGCCTGTGCCACATCCCTGTCATCCATACCATCGGTGCAGGGACATGCTCATATGGTCTGATGCACAGGGTGAACAGAATAGTGAGACAGGTGTATATTACAATTGTTGTTTACTGTTGGCACGCAGCAGATGTACCATGTAGTACAGGATTAGACTGCATTGTTTTATGTTCACAGTATGTGTCTTGGTAACAACAGTCACAGCATGTTGGTAATGATGCCCTGCATCCCTCCTTAAGGTCTAATTGCATGTGCCATTACGTAACAGTGTTTGCAGTTAGAATGCATTGTTTTATGTTCACAGTATGTGTCTTGGTAACAGCAGTAACAGCATTTTGGTAATGATGCCCTGCTTCCATCCTTAAGGTCTAATTGCATGTGCCATTAAGTACCAGTGTTTGCAGTTTCACATGTGTAAATGTGGAGTACTCACAGGCATGGATGGCAATACCAGCATGCTATACGTAGCCTCAACCTTACTGTTAGAAAGGCTGACATTCCATAGATCTCTACACACCTACTGATCCAGGAGCATGTGAGCTTTGTACTAGGCTACAGTGGCTAGAGACGGGACATCCATACCAGGTGACATCACAGGTACAGCTACATGGTGCAGGGAGTTTACACAGCGGTCTAGCTGATGTCAAGGGTAGGGGCCAGTTGATAGCATGAGGACTCACTGTGTAGCAGTAAAACACTGTCACATTACAGGATGTGAACACACATAGAGATACACAGACACACACAGTAACACACCCACACTCATGGGGTCAATGTCACTGTAACACACACTTGATAGTGTTGAGGTGAGGACCTCTGCCTATGTCGTAATCACTATTACAGTACTGTGCACTCACATGATGCGACACAGAGAATGAACATGTACAGGTAGTCAGTAATGCATAAGACTGACGGCATCAACAGGGTAGTAGATTGCATCACCTTGAGGGTTAGGGGCCCTATCTGTCCTCAATGGTAGCATATATCCTCACTCCATGCACCAGACAGCCATACATACATACATACACATACACACACCGGAGTCCACACATGTCATGCACATACAGATAGCTAACGTGTGTGATACACACACCACCCCTGCCTATGTCTTACTGTCTACACTGCAGTATGTATAGATCTGTACAACAGTGTACAGGGGTGTGTAATAACTGGGATGTATTCCCCACCATACGTGGCATATATGGTCACACAAGCAAACACACATGGCAGTACTGTGAATCAAACACCTGATATCTTCTGATATGTCTGACAGACATGCAGCAGTATTGCCCGCATTACAATGTGTACCGACGCTACATTCGGCAAGTGTGCTGCTATATGCACATGGGAGGACTTAAGTGTTGCAGGTGTCAACTGCTTTACAGACAGTGACACCCTGGCCGCTGTGTAGGGTGTATATCTTCACCTTCAATTACCGGAAACATAGCCTACTGTTTGCACATGTTATGGTAGGATGGCTTGTGACACACCTGTGAGCTGTCTTCAGCAAACATCCATCTGCAAAGGTGGCCCACCACTTTATGTACACACATCCATCCATACCTGATGTACATCTTACCATATTGTCAGTATTTCACCATGTACAGGTGTAATTGATGGGACTGCATTGCAACTGCACATTGTAGTAGGACACAGATGAACTGCAAACATCAGCTACTGCTCATGCATGGTAGCTGAATGCACACCACTACATGCACATGTGTATAGGTCCTACATTCCTGTCATGTAGCCATGTTTGTATGCATTGCAATTGGTGAACCATGTGTGACATACATGACACATGGACTGTTGTATGATATGATAGTTGTCATGGGTAACCAGTACAGAGGGAATGTTAACTCAGTCAACATAGCTACCTTATGTACTGTTAGCATTGAACAGCCATGGCCCTACCTTCCATGTGCATGCGTGTAATCGCTGTAGCCACATGTCTGCACAAAGGACAGCATTAGCTATGCTATGTACATATGTGTTGTATGTGTGTGTGGGGCATGTACATATCCACTGTGGTTACATGTATGTCACATCCAAACATGGGTGTGTTGCCTGGTGTACAGCAATAGTTATCTGTTACAGCTGTATAGGACCCAGGGCCCCTGTTATGTGCACAGCCGACCTGGTTATGAATAGTGGTATCAGTGCATTGCATAACACATGATGGAACCCTGTCAGTACATGGGTAGTCTGCACAGTTGCTGTAGAGCTACGTACAGTCCACTGGTCATGAGTAACATGGTGTTGTACTAATGTATGGATGTGTGTTGCTGGTCCAAGGACATGGTGATGTGTGAGAGCTACATACTACGGTACGGCATTTACCACTGTGATCTGCACCTGACACATCTGTGATGGCTTTTGAGAGTGTACTGGTCAGTACATGTGAGTGGCCTTCATATACGTGGGAACACTAACACCTGGAGCGGTCTGTAACAGTCTTATGGCCCACATGTCTGTATCTGAGGTATACAGTGGTAGTGCTATTGTGCACAACTGAGCCTTATGCCAGGTGTTCCTCACTGCACAGATGTCAGTATTCCCCATTGTTGGCAGCTATGACTACAAACCCTACACATCTAGCACTATTTAGCATACACATACAATGCAGTTGTCCTGTAGGTGTCAGGGTGTTTACCTGGTCTCAGGTTCTTCGTCTATGTATGGTACTACATGTGCGAAGTACCCACTCCTGCCAGGACAACACCACGGGTGGTATTAGTGTGCCAGGTTTAGATTGGTACAGCTAAGGTGATTGGTACAGCTAAGGTGATGGACAGCAGCAGACGTTGTGTAGAAGACCGGTGTCAGACATATGTCGTACAGCGTTCATGCTAACAATGATGACTATTGACACACTGTGCCCTTCCCTGTTTAGAATCTGTGTGCATACAAGACAGCCCTTCACTACTAAGTGTGTGAGCATGCCCAGTACGCCGTTGTGTAGATGGACACATAGTGCATTCCAGATTGACGTGTGCTACTAAGTGTGTGAGCATGCCCAGTGACACCTTGTGTCGGTTGTGTGCCTCTGTGTATGGGCATGACCATTGTTATCCTGTATAGCGATAGTGGTCATCCAAGCATAAGATGGCCATACCCCACTTCAGGATGGATTCCTACATTTAACACACTGGTTCACAGGTATGTACACCATAACTGCCATCATCCATGTCGATGTCTGCATTCCTAGAAGGTCATATTGACTGTCTTGAAACGTGTACTGTGTGTGGTGCGTCTTGTATCTATGAAGTGTTGTAATAGTGCTCCGTAGATAGCCAGTTGTCCTGCTCACACCACTGCTGTGTGTTCGTCTCTGTCTGCCTTGGGACACTAATATGCTTTTAGACCGATCACACTCCATACAATTCCTATTGGTGTCTTTGCCTTTGCTGATAATGTCACCTACCTAGAAGTATGCCTCTGAGAGTGCTGTGATCCAGTAATCTCAGTAGTGTGTTCTGTAACTGTGTAATGCTGTAGTGTGATAAGGTAGTCAGGTCTATGTTCTAATTCCAGCCCTGCCGTGTGTGTGAGTTTGTGTTTGTATACTGCTGCCTGGGGACAGAGTAATGTTTTTAGACAGCTCACTCTCTGTACACTCCCTATCGGCGTTTTTGCCTTTGCTGATGATGTCACCCACCTAGAAGTATGCCTCTGGGAGTACTGTGATCCAGTTATCTCAGTAGCACGTTCTGTAACTGTGTAATGCTGTAGTGTGATAAGGTAGTCAGGTCTATGTTCTAATCCCAGCCCTGCCATGTGTGGGTGTGTTTGTGCTTTTATCCAGCTGCCTGGGGACAGAGTAATGTTTTTAGACAGCTCACTCTCCGTACACTCCCTTTCGGTGTCTTTGCCTTTGCTGATGATGTCACCCACCTAGAAGTATGCCTCTGGGAGCACTGTGATCCAGTCATCTTGGTAGCACGTTCTGTAACTGCGTAATGTTGTAGTGTAATAAAATAGTCAGGTCTATGTTCTATTCCCAGCCCTGCCTTGTGTGTGTGTTTGTATCCAGCTGCATAGGGACAAAGTAATGTTTTTAGACAGCTCACTCTCCGTACACTCCCTATCTGTGTCTTTGCCTTTGCTGATGATGTCACCCACCTAGAAGTATGCTTCTGGGAGTGCTGTGATCCAGTAATCTCGGTAGCGCATTCTGTAACTGTGTAATGCTGTAGGGTGATAAGGTAGTGAAGTCTATATTCTAATCCCAGCCCTGCCGTGTGTGTTTGTATCTAGCTGCCTGACGACAGAGTAATGTTTTTAGACAGCTCACTCTCCGTACACTCCCTAGCGGCATCTTTGCCTTTGCTGATGATGTCACCCACCTAGAAGTATGCCTCTGGGAGTGCTGTGATCCAGTAATCTTGGTAGAGCATTCTGTTACTGCGTAATGCTGTAGTGTGATAGAATAGACAGGTAGGTGCTCAATTCCAAGGCATGACAGGTGTGTGTGTTTGGCAGTCATACCCTATGTGTTGGTATCTGTGGGTGGCTAGTTTCAGGATGTGTTGAGTGTGTTTTGTTGCTTTCCTTTATAGTGTCCACAGATCGCATAATCGGCCAAGACACTGGGTTGTCAACACATACATTCGCCAATAGGTCTTGTGAGTAAATGTCAGCAGCCCTACTCTTACCCTTAATACAGTCTGACCCGTGTGATGCAACGAAACACATTTGCCACTACATAATGCAGGTGGCACATATGGTTTCCTTTTCATTCTTGTCTAATGCTTTGGTGTCATGTGGTCCGCTGTTGTGATATAAATGCAATATCTACGTATGTGTGTGTATATGTATATGTGTGTGTATGTATGTATGTATATATATATATATATATATATATATATATATATATATATATATGTGTGTGTATGTATATATATAATATATATAATATATGTAGATATAGATAGATAGACATAGATATATACATATATGTATGTGGACATTAGCACTATTGAATGTTTGTGCTAGATGATCACTACGCGATCTCCTCGGATGTATGTATATTTGCCATGGCGTAGTGGTAAAGCACATCATCTGTGGTGTGAAGGCTCCCGGGTTCTAGTTGTGTAGACACCGGTTATTATTTTGCTGGGAAGACCAAAGGACATCGAATACGGTGATAGTAAGGCACCTTTAACCAGTTGTGTACGGATCTGAGCGACAGTAAGCAGTGGTTATTAATTTGGAGAGTCGGTATAGGTCATATAACTATGCATTAGAAGACTATACTATGCAGATGAGGTTGACAATAGTGAATCCCATTTATCCACAGGGTGTGATGCAGATCCCAGGAGTGTATGTGTGTAGATAGCCGGGTGCAGGGCTCAAGTATAGATGAAAGCATGGGAGGGGGGGGCTCAGGCATACTGTACGTACATTGGAGACCTGTGCCTCGGGATTGCTCCTGCCTTAGCACGCCTAAGCTAGGGGTGTGTCTATACCTGCCTGGTGACATTGAGAGGGACAAAAGCAGTAGTAAAGTAGTCAAGGTGAACGGGCTGCACAAACAGGTGATGATCAGCACAATCAGCAGATTACATGGCCAGCCCGCACCAGAACACTACGGTAATGTGAGCAAGCACCATACACACAGGTTTCTTCCACACTCTACACCACCGGTGTATACATGCGGGGGCATTTCACAACACAGTCCAACCAAATGAGAAGGGCTGCAGCAGGCAACATAGACCAACATATGCAGGAGGCTGAGGGTGGTGAGGATGTGTATGCTGCCAAACAACCCTTAGTGAGGTGACATAAGACTTTACAGACCCAGGGTAGCTTATCAGGGGCTACATGAGCTGGCGATAGTGGAGCACTATGGGGTGGACAGAGACCTCCTACAGCAGCTTGTTGACCTGTGCCAGCCACACCTGACACATCGAACAGGCCGAGGACAACCCATCACAGTGGATACCACGGTATGTGTTAGCCTAGGTATACTAGCCACGGGTACCTCCCAAAGCACAACTGGGGATATCATAGGGATCTCACAGGCATCTGCATCCAGAGTATTGCACCAGTTCACAGACACCATGTCAACACATGCTAGTGAGCACGTACATGTCCTCAACACACATGATTTGTAGACCAGCAATATGCATCTCTTCCACCACATGGCTGACTAGCCTGGGGTACTGGGTGCTATAGCCTGCATGCACATATGCATCAAAGCACCACCCGATGAGCGGGGTAGGGCCTACATTAACTGCAGGGGCATACCCTCCAACAGCTAGGCCATATGCGATGGCCAGGGCATTAACCTGAATGTGTGTGCTGTCTGCCCTGGAAGCTATGACGATTCTGATATATGGCATTTGATGCAGCTGTACCACTCCTTTGCCAATATGGACATCCCCTACAGTCTCCTAGTGGGGGATGCTGGGTAACCACTGGAGTCATGGCTGATGACACCCATCAGCAATGCACACACACCTGAACAACTAAACCATAATGAGGCAGACACACAGGCAAGACATATAATTGAGCATGTGTTTGGGATGCTCAGGTCACGGTTCTGGTGTCTGGACACATCCGGTGGAGCCCTGCAGTATTCACTAGCTACATGCACACAAATTGTTATGGTGTTTGCTATGCTACACAATCTGATCCTGCAGTAACAGTTGCAGCAGGAACAGCATGGGGCAGGCCCACACGGCCCACCACCAATGCCAAGGCCTGTACATGCACAGTGTGACTTGGAGGAGGAACTACCTGAGCTGGGCCCAGTAGGCGAAAGGGCCGTGCACAGTATGACCTGCCCTTGGCAAAGAAGCAACACAAGGCATATGCACTGACACAGTAGGTACCCAGGGATTTCACCCTCTCTGACTCACACAAACAGTACAATGGATGCCAAACATGACACTACCTGTGCTCAGCCATATATAGGAAGTGCACTGTGTGCATCTAACATAGGCAGCCCTCCAGCACTGTCCTCAGGTCCGGAACACCCCCAAGGTAAGTCAATCGACCTAACAATTGGCAGTTGTATTATAATGTGTATTTACCCGTTGCTATGGTATGGATGTGAGCATAGAAGAGAATTTGGTGGCCGACTGTAAGGGCAGCAGACAGTACACATCCATAGTAGCACCATGACATCTGTAGCACATACCGGGGTCACAATAGTAGCCAGTAGTACACAGGGTGTCCTAACCCACTGCAGGTTATGGGCTGAACATCATGTGTGTCCATACAGCCCACACAAGTGTCATACAGCTGGACAGGTGTAGACCAATACAGACAAATGCTATACAATGGCCTCTGGATATGCCCAATGAATGACCTCAACCCCCACAGATGCACACTGACTACAGCAGGCCAGGCAGTTGGATGTAGGTTGCGAAGGCTAGGACGTCCGACACCACTATGCTGATAATTAAAGCTAGGATCTGACGTACACTGGTATGCCTCCAACCAGCAATTTAGGTAGGTCCACACACTGAAATGGAGTATCTGGCATACCAGTACAGTAGTGGCAAATGTGTACAACTGTCAGTTGTGCCCCCCTTCCAACGTACACATGTGAGAGTCATGTGCGCCACCCCCGGTGCTGTGTAGGACTGTGGATGCAGTTGGATGTCCCCCCACGCTGTGCAGAAATGTGGCAACTGTCGATGCCACATGACCATTAGCTACCCTGAAGACACAGCATGCCACCTGTTGGTGTACAATGCAGGGGTCGGCACCACAGTACTGACTATCTGGACATGTGACACATGCGATTCAGTTGACCATACTTGGCATGCTCAAACACATGAAGGTATGACGGTAACATCAGTCGACAACATGCGTAACAGTCATACTGGGCATGCTCACACACTGAAATACAGGACGGCCAGGTCTGCAAACACCAGTGGTCTGGACATATCTGCCAGTACATTGCTATACTGTTAGATGACTGTGCTGTATGGTATGTGTGTGGTACTGTCTATTGTCTGTACATATGCCATGGTGTATTGGTAATTCACATGAGCTGTGTCTGCAGGGTATTGCTACCAACACGTGCAAAGGACGGTTCTTTGTTTGCGGACAGAATGACGCCTTTGGATACGGAGTGGGTAAGGCACATTCCAGCAGGTAGGAGTGGTTGTGCGTGGGTTTGCATGGTGTTAAGCACTGCTGACCTCTGGTTACAGCCCCTTATACTCATTTAGACTCCACATTTCTTTAACAGTGCACTACTGGCATACTGGTAGACAAACACGCTTACACCCGCTCGCTCACCGACATTTGTGCTTACATTTGTCACTCACGCTGGGTGTGCGCAATCCCTTGTGATGCGTATTACATCGGACTATACAGTATCGGGTATGTCTAACCATTAGACGACAGCAGGCGTTCGACTGTACGGACTTGGCGGCCTGTCCAGTGACATAATCGTATTATATGCGTGTTCCTCATACAATCTGCTCCCATCTGGCTGATACATGGGAACCGATACTCTGCAATGCTGACATGTGAATGTTATTTGGTTAACACAGCTCTCTGCCCTGTCATGCTACCACATACCTAATGTAGGTTTTCCACCTTTTAGATTGGATGACGGGAGACTGTAGGAGTAACACCTTTCCCACTTTGCATGGGACAGTCCCTCATTAGGCATATGTGTCATGTGACAATACTCTAGCCATTGCAACTGTCCTGATTAGAAGACATTCTTATATTCTACGTGTCTGTAATAGTTGCATGTAACGGTTCTTGTATACATGACACTTCAATATGTTATGTGAAGTAGCATAAGCAACTTGACTGCTGCTAGACTAAGCTTTGATTTGTGCTAATATGTATATTTCTGTACTATGCATGGCTGTAGGTATGTTCCGCCCTGGTAGGTCTGACATTTCTACAGAGCAGGTCCCACTTTGGCCATTCAGAATGGTGGCAGCCCTATAGGACCTATATGTAGAGCTATCACATTTGGCAAGGCAACACATACCCACAGCCAGTAGTAAATTGACTACTTCACTGGTTTGCATACGTTAAGGTTATTCTTGTAGCATTATAGTTGCTAATACTGTTTCCTATAACATGTAGCTGTTTCTGATACAACAAAATCATTTTATGACACCACTACACACAATATATGACCTCCTTTCCCGAAATCACAGGCCATGTGCCGTAACATTCATTTTGCAGGACACAACTGCCTATAGTGGTGTGTCCCTCACAAAGGCGAACAGGTGGTAATCCAAGACTATTATGCTATTATCTACCTAAATTGGTCAGCAAAATATGCACTTTCCGTCACTAGCAGACCTCACATACCAATGGGGGAGAATGAACACTGTATCAGGGACACTGCATAACACCCTGAGGGACAAATTTAGATGATTGGTTCTATTAACCAGACACATTGACAGTCACAGGGCATATGTATTCATTCACGTTTGTCGAGGTACATGCTGTTTATGACTCATACATGTTGTCATCAGTCATTACCTGTATTCCGTCACCTGTCCACCTAATATCACTAGTTCTGGAAGTCAATAGTTGGACTTTGTTACATTCTGATTCATAACTATGGACATCCATGCTAATCAGGTACATGGCACTGATATAGTCCCTATGTGTTCCCCCAATGGTTTACGGACTATCCAGTAGATGTGCTCTTCAGGTTTGGGAGGTATGGGCGTCTGCTATGCCCACATAGGAATATTAATGACTACATCTCTGCCAACCAGCACCTGCACACTTAAGCCATACCTCCCAACCATCCCGAATTACTCGGTTTTTACCGAGTTTTGGGGTCCAAATGATGGGGTGCCACGATTCCCGAGTGACACCCATCATTTCCGATTTATTTCCAATTTATTTTTACATTTCCCGCTATTTTGCTGACGTCATCACGTGCGCGATGACGTCAGCACCGTCAGTGCTACCAGCCTATCGGAATTTAGCTCTGCTCACATTTCCGGCTGGACTGTTCAAGCAGGCTTCTGTTTAAATGCTGGCTGGGCTGAAAGGAACTTATGCTGCTGCTGCTGCTTTCGTCATGGAGGCTGTCATTTTATGTGGAGCTTAAGGTGTTTTTCGTTGAAATGCGTTGATGCGTTCGGAACTTTTTCTATGGTACAGGATGGAGAGGCGTTTTGCAGGTGGTACTTCTTTGTGAGTAAGCAGCGTTGTGGATTTTGATGCATTTTGTTTCATTTTTTCCATTTCTCTCTTGCTTTTCAGAGTTCAGTCTTACCTGGACATTGTTTTTCTACCATTTGCCCATAACTGATGTTTCAAGGACATGCATTTGATTTGTATGTCTTATGGTGATGCAGGCTGGAAGCTTTTTTTTTTTTTTATATTTCTGATGAGTCTCACTATAATTAGAAAAAACATTTTTATGCAGACTTCCAGCCATTTTTTCTAAAGCTATCTGATGTACGCTTCCAGTCAATAACTAATAAGCTGTCAAAATTATCTCTCAGCTCTAACTCCTGCTGAGATCTTTTATGCCGTTTTACAGTTTTAGTTTAGATTCTGGCATTGGCAGATAAAAGAGCTGAATGTTAAAACGTAGCTGTAACATTCTCTGATTTTACTCCTGAACTGAAATTATAGTTTTGATTAAATATTGCAGCAAGCTGTGTTTGTAAGTAGCATTTAATGGATTTGCAAAACTTCCCATGTGGTGGTGCAGGGGCGACATAGTTTCTTGTTTAAAATATTTATTGTGTTTGTATTTTTTGTGTGCTTGTCTTCAAATAGTTTTCTTTGGAGTTTGTCAGCTTTCTGGCTTTGTCTATATGCCGATTAAATTTATGGCGGTAGATGACTTTTGGATTACAGGGACATTTGCTCTTACATCATTTCCCTTTCAAAAATGTATCCATCATTATATGAACATCACTATCACTTAGCAAACATTGTCAAGAGGTGGTAGTGCTTGACAGTAAAGGAAATGAGTATCCACAGGTTAACATTGATAGGGCATTGTCTAGGAAGCTGGTCTACAGGGTAGAATAAATTGGAACTTAAATGTATTTTAAAAATAAATTGTGCTTGCACTTGAGAGAAAAGATGGGTATTTAATTTTAGTATGGGATATTGTCTAATTAGAGTATGTTTCAGTCAGCAGTAGGACAGTATACGGTGTCACAGATGTGAAGTGGTACTGCAGAGCTGCCATGTAGAATGATAGTGATAGTTTTGCCTTTATTTATTTTTAAAGAAGAACCTAATAGGAGTTTAAAAGTGAAGGCAGATTTCCTTATTTTGTGTGCTGATTACAAGTAGACAGGCACCCAGCAGTGTCTTGAATTGACATTTGGAGACCAATATCCCCAGTGTTATAGTGCCACAAGTAAGTGAATTCTGAGATGGGAATGCATACTGCAAGGTAGCTTTGTCAGCTGTTTATGAATAAAAATGTGGAGGGTTGAGAACATGCTCATTCAGAAAGATGTCTAATTTTGGGGAAAGATCTGATTACTGCTTGCTCACTGGAGAAGCATCTGTCTTTGAAATTTAGTGTATTTCACAGCATTCACTCAGGAAATAGGTGTTTACATTACAGACACAAGGTGCAGGGTTTGATTCTCAGATGAGCTAATTGGTTAGGCTTAAAATGGCCCACAGTGGCAGTTAGCTTGGTACTAATCTATGAACCTATGAATAGTTGAGATAGGATGCTTCCCCAACACTTTGCAGTTGAATGGATCTCAAAGATAACTGGAAAAGATTATAAGTGACAACAGGAATGCAAGAGCAGAGAAGTTTTAATGCCAATTCTATTTTCATTGTGAGACAGTATTGCTTTAACAGATGTCTATTGGTGTTTGTGCATTGTGCTATGTAAAAATAAAATCCAAATCATTGTAGAAGTAAAACAGTATGCACACATTCGTGTTTATGGTAAATGGGGCGAAATAGCCAGGTAATGGGACACTGGAATGGCTGCAGGGGGACTCTGGTGCCATATTTTGGTTGTCTGCTCTTCAGTTTGCATTTGAAAGTCGGTATCCCACAATTCCATTGGAGTGGGTGGGGTTACATAATTATGTATGCAAATTTTATGTTAAACAGCGTACAGATTTGTACCTATTTTTCTTGGGCCTTGTCCAGATTTTTGATGTTTCCAGGTTGAGAGGTATGACTTAAGCCCATTATTGCATACCCATGATTCACTTACCTGGCACCCCTCTACACCACTCATAACAAATACTTACTGTGAGTGCAGCTGGGGTATGAGCACACCCCTACACATTGCCCACTCTTCCCGTCTCGGGGCACATGTTGCATGTTTTGTCAACCCATGTGTTATTGCACTTGCACAACCTACTGTTCCATGTACACCTACATCCTGCTCGCATCGATAACCAGGGGTTCACACGTAGAGTGAATTTTTGGTGTCCCACAAGGGACCCCGTTATCCATGTTTAAAGTGCAGACCTTGCAGATCTCTCCCACTGGTACTTTCCTGCCGGTGTTTTGGACAGCAGCAGTGTATTTATCTTTATTGCCTGTCTGTATGTCTGACTGGCCTAGCTGGGCGGTGTGTGAGGTAAACGTTTGTTTATTGGACCTCCCAGTAACATATGCCTGGTCTGAACATATGTTACCCGTAATTGCTGTAAAGTAACCTAGTTATGTACATGTGTATATCTACAATGACATATATATTTGTTTTGTGTGTATGTGTATATATCAATAACTGTTGTATGTGTGTATATATATATATATATATATATATATATATATATATATATATATATATATATATATATATATATTTTTTTTTTTTTGTGTGTGTGTGTGTACATATATATATATATATATATATATATATATATATATATGTGTGTGTGTGTGTGTGTGTATATATATATATATATATATCTGTGTGTCCGTTAACCAATACATTTCCTGGACATACCCACTTACACATGCATATTGGGTTTTATCTCTGCTTCAACAGCATACTATAGCCTTAGTCATTATGACACCGACACTTCACTCTGGTGTATAAAAGTATACAGCACATTATACAACGGACAAATGTCGCACTTTTTTCATGTCTGGAGTACCGCTGATAAGTGTGATGTGATACAGTGTCATTTGATCTATTTCTCATCTGCACAGCCTATTATTCCTGCTACTGTATTTGTTTCTGTGCACATTCATATTATTTATGTTAATAAATGGAGTGCTTGTGGTACAGAAAATGAAATAAGACCGTTAATAGGTGAAACACCAACATTTATGTTTAGAAACAAAAAATCATTGAAGAGGATGCTTTGTTATTAACATGAATCAATAGAAAATAATGTAAATTTGACAGGTACATCTCCATGTACCAAGTGTAATCAATGTCAATTTATTGAGCAAAATAACAAATTTGTGCATCCAGACACAGTATACATATATATTTAAAGAGAAAGCTAATTGTAACAGTAAAGAGGTTATATATTTAGCTGTCTGTCAAATATGTTTTTCCTTCTATGTGGGAAAAATGAAAAGGGAACTTAGATTTCGTATCCATGAGCACTTGTTACATATAAGGAAGGGCACGCTGACGAATGCCCTAGCAAAACATGTAGTTGAATATGGGCAGACACATTCTTTTAAGTTTCAAATCATGGAACAGGTTTTATCAAATGAAAGAGGGAGTGATTTGATAAATAAAACGGAAACCTCAGAAACTAGATGGATAGTTAGATTAAGGGCCAACAGAGGCAAAGGCCTCAATGAAAGGATACAAATGAAGCCTATTTTAAAGAATAGGGTTCTTTTTAAATACATTTATTTTGTGAGAATAGTAAATAATAAAGTGGTATATATATTTATATTTTTTATGTTTATGTTTTTTATGCTTTTATAATATTCTAAGATAGATGTTAAACATATAGTTTAAAGATGTATCAAACATTTCACTAAGGGTGTGTATGGCTTTAATTCTAAATAGAATAATTGGTATAGATTTATTGCATTTAATTGTTGAGTATATTTATAAGGGACCACAATTCAATGCATTTATGGTCTGATGAAGTGGTGTGATACAACCATGAAAGCACTTACCTTTTTTAACTGAGCTCAATGGAAGATTAAAGTTTGTTTTACTTTGTTTTAAACTGGATGGACTGGCGTTGAGATTCATTTGCCTATGGTTGAAGTATTGGTCTTTTTTTTTGTGGAATACTTATATACTTATCTTTGTTTTTTGGTCGAATACTTCATTTATACACCTAGCAGTGCTTTGTGTGTTTGGAATATATATATATATATATATATATATATATATGTGTGTGTGTGTGTGTGTGTGTGTGTGTGTGTGTGTGTGTGTGTGTGTACCTGTGTGTGTGTGTGTGTGTGTGTGTGTGTGTGTGTGTGTGTGTGTGTGTGTGTGTGTGTGTGTGTGTGTGTGTGTGTGTGTGTGTGTATATCTGTATCTGCATATATGTGTGTCTGTGTATATGTATCCTGGGGATGTTGATAGCTTCCACATTTTACATTTCTTATGGGAGCCAGACTGTACTGCATGATATGTTACCAATACCAGCCTGACATCATACAGGTGGGATGTAGTACTGTTAACATATTGTGGTCATGTCATGTCAGGTCCTGGTTTTGGGATCTTCAACACTTGGTAGTGTATTGCAGGGTGGGACATGTTTGGCTGTGGGGGGGGTATGCCTATTCGTACAAGACGTATATTGTTTTGGGCCTCTCAAACCCATTACCGGTGCATGTGGACATATTTGTTTTTGTTAATCTAACATTGCTATCTACAATTGTATGGCCACATATACTTATATATATATATATATATATATATATATATATATATATATATATATATATACATATATATATATATCTGCTTACATATATATGACTATGTCCGTATATACCTACATAGATATATATCTGCATACATATATGTACCTTGCTGTGTATATGTAGACATATGTATATGCATGTGGACATATATGTTTTGTTATTTCCCCATTATCTACAGATGTATGTCCGTATATACCTATATATATATATATATATATATATATATATATATATATATAGTAACATATATATATAAACAGCTGTATATATCTAGATGTATACATGTAGACATATATATCTATGGCTGTAGGCATTTGCATGCATATATGTTCATATATATATATATCTACATATATAGATAGATTGTATCTGCTTAGATATTAGTATATGTACACACACACATACAGCTAAATGTTGGAATACATTCTCTGCACTGTTTAATGACTGGGCTGGATGATATGTGATTAAACAAATTACGGTTATGTTTATCTGGCATGGCTTAGTGATAAATCACTTTTTCTACGGTCTGCAGACTCCTGGGTTCAAGCCTTACAGAGGCTGTTTTTTTTATTGCTGGGCAGAACATGGACCGTTGGATACAGAGTGATTAAGGCATTTTAAAGTAGTTGTAAGTGGGTGTGTGCTTGTTTGCATGGAACTAAGCACTGCTAACTTCTGGTTACAGTTTCTTATACTCAATTAGCTTCCAGATAGCTTAATCTGTGTAGGCAGTGCTTACCCCCATGCAAATGCACATAAACATGTTTACTAGTGCTTACATATGCTTACTACTGCTTAGTTGTGCTTAGACCTGCTTACTAGTGCCTGATTCATTATGACACTGATACTTCACATGTGCATTTCCTGCAGTACTCTAGTTCATAAATCTGTGTTATTTAGTGGGTTTTGCAACAAAAGAATTGCTTATAACGTGCTTTGCCATGTAAAATAGACTGTACTACAGTGGGACTTGAACTGGGAATGCTTGCTCGTTAGGCGGATGCTCTGCCCACTACACTATTGCTGTGCTGCTTTATTTGCATATATCTTTCTTGTTATCCTCTTCAGCCTTTTAAGCTGCTTTAACCATAGCTAAGCGATGGGCACACCTGTGCACTTATGGTTAGCTTTAATCGGATTAAAAAAAAATAAATAAAAGGGTTTCTTCATTTACTTTTTCAATACTGTTGCTGTTGTACACATGGGGAACTGTTGGTGGGGATATGCGGACACCGTGAGCGATCTCGCTCATTTCTTAACACTTTCTATTGTTCTACATTGCAGGGGCATGTTTATTCTGAGAGCTCTGCAGTCAGACATGCCCTCTGCATTTGTACACGCTCCGTGTAAGCCTGGGAGCTTAGACAGCACACCTTCATTAATATGCATGGCACACTGCTGTCCTGCTCCTAAACAGGCACTTCCGTGCAGGACTAAGTTAATCTTTCTTGGAAGATTAGTGAATCTGGGGGTATCTTGTGTTCTGCCAGTATTTAGAAAACTACCTGAAAGAGAAAACCAACCCTGCAGATTGGAAGCATCAGATCTTTTTATAATCCAAGGTTTGCACTGAGATCAGTCACTACTGATGACCCTAATGATTATCTTGCCCATGTTCAGCTTTATACTAGCAGGGTAATATCACAGCCCTGTTCAGGTTAAAGAGCACAATCAGAAAATTAATACTTTTTTCTTCTCATTTTTCCCTAACCAGTAGCAGCTTTTGTAGAGCCCCCCACACAGTCAAGGATGATTAAGTCCCACCCCCAGCCATGGATATTGCAACCTAAGCCTGGTTATGTTATTAATTTTAGCAAAGAAATGTCCACCAGCAGGATTTAACTAGGCCAGTGGTACTATGTCAGTGGTAAAATATTTAATGTGATTGTGAAAATTGTTACTTGACAAAACACTGTTACTATAACTAGAGATATATTTTAATTTCAATGGAGATATAAATAAGATATATTATTACCCACCTGGTTTATTAAGTACACAAGATTACTGTACTAGCTTTTGTTGGTTTGACAGATGTTATAAAATATAAATATAAAATAACTTGCTGTGGTTTGGACCCCCAGGACCTGGGGGTCCCCAGTGACCGCAGGGTTTGCTGGTGTCTAAAGCCAGCTATGGTTGCTGTTGCTGAGTGCTCAGTAGGGTTTTCAACCCCCAGCTAGTTGGATTAAGCCTCCAGTTTTCTGTACCACTCTGTTTACAGTCTTGGAAGATAAAACCCAACTTAATTTGAAGACTGATACAGTGGTGCTATGTTTTCTATGCTTTCCATTGCTTCTCTTGCTAACATTGGGTTTAAGATTGGTTGCTAACAAGTACAATAACAAAATATAACCGTGGCGTAGTGAATCAAAGGAATATGAAAACAAACACTAGTAAGCATAAAAAATAGCATACAAAAATGTTCTCTCTAAATCCATGTAAGTTTTCTTATGACATTCTGATTTTTTTCCAGCTGCCAAAAACATGATGCCAAGTAACTACTCTAAATTATCCTTGCATATAATCCTTACTGTTTCCCTTGGGTCCTGGGACATTAGTGGAAAAGATCTGCATGTTTTAGTCCACCCAATTTAACACTTGCTTTGCTTTTTGCCAGTGTCAGTGGCTCAACAAGAAGCTGACGTGTTTCTGCTGGGAGATGAGAAGGCTGTGGGTTCTATTCCCCCACCAGGTGATTGGATTAACTTCCTGTAAGTGATACAATAATGCAGTATGGGTGATGCTGCACTCCTAAATGTGCCATCCTTAGAATGAGATGCTAAACCAAAGTCCCATCTGCATAAATTGGTGATAGCTCAGATGATGTAAAAGATCCCACAACACTTATTTAAACCAAGGTCCCATCTGCATAAGTAGCTGGTAGCTCAAGTGATGTAAAAGATCCCACAACACTTATTGAAATGAGTAAGGAAAGTGCAGTCCCTATATACCACACAGGTTGCCCCTGAAAAGAGGCTACTAGCCTAGTGGGACGAATCTGGTCAACAAAGGATAAATAAATGAGCAAACAAATAAATAAAATACACTTTCAGTAATAATAATAAGTGGGTTAGGTATGAGCAATGTCATTTCTAAGGACAGGCCAGAGGTAATTACTTTTATTATTGTTGATAATTCAGAGGAATTTCACTAGTTGTGTGTGTTTCTTTGGAAACATTTTTACTGTAGCAAGGTAAGATAATTAACTGAGTAAGAACCTCTAACCATACAGAGCAAAAAGAGAGATGACTGGAAGGCTGTGATGCAAGAAACGGATGCTACGAGATGAGAAGGTATACTGGGGTTAAACATTATTCATGACCTTTCTGCTCCCCACCCCCCCCCCCAGTTTTCCCACAACCATTACATTTAAATGCAGCCCCACTCACTCATTTTGCAGTTCTTCCTGGCATCTGAGGAGCTGGCACAGGAGATAAGAAACGGGAATTGTGATGAATCAAAAAATGTCACCAGGTTTCGTGTTTCAAAATGAGCTTGCTGCTTACTAACATTGTCTGCTTGGTGCTGTCAGCAGTGCCTTCCAAAGACATTGAAGTGTGAAATGTACTTAACTTACAGAGATACTTGTTATTTTGATTTATTAATTTATTTATTTCAGTTTTGTTAATCAAAGTCAAGTAATAATCCTCCTAGACCATTTTCAGGCTCAGTGTGGCAGAAATGCAACCAAATAAACAATAAACTTTACCATTGTTGCAGTGATATTGATTAATGTAAATGCAAGTATGAAGAGATGCAAAAATAACATCCAAAGTATTTACGTTACATACAATTGTTGGACATAGGATGTGAAGGAGAGTGAGGCATGAGTGAGGGAAAAAAGAAGTCTGGGGAATGGACAAAGCGTGAAATACCTCTAATTCTTACCTGGGATCAGGAGACCTGGGCAGTACTACCGCAGTTTGGTAACATGTTTACTGGTAAGTCAGAGTGGACCCACCGTGATGAAGCATCATGTAGACACTGGGCCTCAACGGTCCATCACACAGGCTACTTATAATGTATCTGAGCACGTTAAGCAGACCCTGAGTAGGAAATTATAGATGTGGGCTCTAGGGGTATTCCAAGAGTCAGAAAGTTTGCTTCTTGTTTTAACATGTCTTATTACAAAAATATAAACTAACAAACATATTGTTTTATTTTTTTAATTCACACTAATAGCACATATTCCAAATAACTAATCTAAAATCATCTTAAGGTCAGGAAGCCAGCAAGTGAAGGGAGGGATGGGGTGGTAGATGAGGCATCAGCCTAAGGACCCCACCACAATGGTCCATATTGTCCCTGTAATTGATGACCTGAGCTATCTTCTATCTCAAGACTACTACCCTTATTAAACATTCCTTCTGCTGAGTTAGGGACTGTGCTGCATTTACTGAATTTATCATGTAAATACTATAGAATACCATTCCAAAGTACAACCAGACATGTAGAACTGACTTTTCTGTCATGTTTGCATAGCAGATTATAGTCAAAACACTCTGTTGCATCTCCTATAGTACTTGGTTGCACTGCTGCTCAAGCATGTTAGGATGAACGGAGGTATTAGAGACTTGTGAAAGGCATGCTCCACTCTCCTGTTGTTGTAAGAGTCTATGTCTGTAATATGGGGGAGGGTTCCACTGTTAAATTTAAATCTCAGCTAGTCAGATAGCACAGGGTGTCTGCTTATGCCATAAGAGACTTGGAGTGGAAAAGATGTTCAAGCCTTGGGGGTCCTCATTAGTGGGGTGAGGAGTGAACAGCTGATAACTTATTCCTCTTTTCTGGGGCAGGCTATGAGAGGGTTCCTCTGCTTTTTTACCATAATACCAGTCTGTCTGGCTTGCATTAGACAAGGCAGCTGAAATGATGGGTTATGAAGTGTGGGTTTATGTATAGACAATGACAAGGCAGGTTAAAATCAGATATAAGAAGTGTCCAGCTCAGACTACCCAGTACAGAGTGTGAGTTATGTGTGTGTGTGTGTGTGTGTGTGTGTGTGTGTGTGTGTGTGTGTGTGTGTGTGTGTGTGTGTGTGTGTGTGTGTGTGTGTGTACATGCTGTGTGCATTACTGCAAAACCTCACTGACAATGCATATCATATCATCTAAATGTTTAACATAAATGTATAACGTCCGAAAGGCAGGTGGTATCTAAAAGAGGCAATTGTTCTCTACTGTGTGCCTGATTACCTCTTCTGAGTATTGCATGTACCCTGCAGCCAAAGAGGTCATGAGTAATAGTGCAAACTGATTCATGTAGATAATGTCACTGAAGTTGCCACAGAGCAAGATAACGAGCACAAACTATTTCTAATGTCATTATTTATGACTAAAGATAAGAATTAAAATATAGAAAATATGTGAGATAACTCAGATACCAGTCAGCTGCAGGGTCTAGAAAGTAGGCCAGTCCACGGGTATCACACAAAGGAAAGTAAACCTAAGGGGAATGATTACTCAGTATGAGATATTTTTTCTTTTTAGTTCTAACAAAATAACATTTTTTTCCAGTCAATCCTATTGCTGTATTATTCTATAGCTGTGGCTTATGAGTCCTATCCTGTTGTAAAGTACATTACTAAGCTAAAGGCAGGGTCATTATCACATTAATATAGCTAAAGGTAGTGCTATATCACATTAATACCAAATTTCACCAGTAAAATTAAAAAGGATGGCTCTTTTTTAAACAAGAAACATCTTTATTAAATTATCACATCTGACAGAGGCAATCTTACATTTACATAAATGAAAACAAACCATCCTGATACACTTCTAGTTGCAAACATTGTACATTACAAACCGCGTTGACACAATTGCAGTTGCAAACATCATACATTGAGATGAACCACTAAAGACTGCAAACAGCAGGCCAGAAACATAAAAAGCACATCTTAATTTTGGAAAGAATGACAAAAAAGGTTATCAAAGGTCCACACTGTTTCAGAGATAGTCAGAAAAAAACTAAAATGAGAGGCATAAGAGGTGCTTAAAACAAATATAGTGATGCAAAATGAAGTACCAGGTCTCAGCCATCCATTGCAGGCATCATGAAAAAAGAAAAGCCATGAAAAGTTAATCCTGAATTTTACATTCAGTATTGATTTTTGCTACAGTGTAATATTTTTGTAACTGAATCCTTAATTTATCTACATTCTGTATGATCTGACATTTATTTTTTATTTATTTCTATTTATTTTATTTTACATTTGTTGACCCGGAGTGTCCGGCTGAGCTATTGCCCTTTTTCAGCAGAGGCCCGGGGAGAAAAGCTCAAAAGATATGCAATGCAATAAAAGTAGCAATACAGATACATTTCAGTAAAAATAGCAACAGAGAATTTTGGTAGTTAAAATACTAAGCTACATACATGTATATTGTTGACAATTAAAGCAGTACTATAAACAAAAAGGAGAATGCTAAAAAGGTATAATAAGTTGTATGTTTTAGTTTAAAAAGCGAGTTGAGTAAATATAAGGTTTTGTATGCAAAGTAGCAGAACTAAAAAGGTTACATAAGAATTTTGGGGAGCAGAGTATAGAAGAAGCTTTGGAGGTTGCGTAGGAAGCATGGGATGAAGTAGTTAATGGTAAGTTTTAGTAAGTTAGATTGTAGTACAATGGCAGGACCAGCATTTTTTAAAGTGGTCTTTGCTTGCTAGCTTAAATTGTTTGGGGTGAATCAGGGTCCTTATTTCTAGTGGTAGTTTGTTCCATGCAATAGAGGGATGGTAGCTATATAAGTTGCACCCTGTGTTGGATTTGGGTTTATGGATTTTTAGTAGGTCTTGGGTTGAGCTTCAGAGAAGTTGGTAGGGGAGTAGTGAGAGATGAGAAAAGATAGACTTGGGCATAAATCAGGCTGATTTAGGATGGAGTGCATGATATGGAGTTGAGATGGTAGGAACAGGTGAGGTAGTTTGGACCAGTTCAGGTATTTTAGGGAGAGACAGTGTTGAGATTTATATGTTTGTTGAGATGCAAATCTAGCTATTTTCTGATAGGTTGATGCTAATTTGGTAAGTAGGGAGGAGTTCAGATTTGTGAGTATTTGGGAACAATACGTTAAACATGATAGAAGGCAGGCATGGCTAAGAGAAATCCTAGCTTCAGTAGTTAGGAATTTGTTGTTCTTGTACAGTAGTCCTAGCTTTTGGTGTTTTTTTAATGCAATTTTAATGTGAAGATCAAATTTTAGTTGGTCGTCAATGGTAATGCCAAGGATTTTTGTTCTAGTTTCAACTTCTATAGGAGTATTGTTTAGGGACCTTATAAAGAAGGAAATATTAATTTGGTTTGCAGATTTAGCTAGAAAGAGTAGTAATTTTGTTTTCTTAAGGTTGAGGATGAGCTGATTATTAGAGCCATGTTTCTACTGAGTTGAAAGATGCCTGGGTGTTTGTTTGGAGTTCTAAGGGGGAATTAGCAATAGTTATGACTGTAGAGTCATCTGCGTATTGGACAATGTTAGATTGAGGACAAGAGGAGTGGAGTGAGTTGGTGAAGATATTAAAGAGTAGAGGTCCAAGAATGGAACCTTGGGGAACACTACTTCTTACTGAGAGAGGGTAGATAGTGCTGAGTCCCATAGTATTGACTGCAGCCTATCAGAGAGATAGCTAGAGAACCATGCAACTGTATCAGGGGAGAAGTTTAGGTCTACAAGTTTACTAAGTAGTAGAGTATGTAAGACAGTGTCAAAAGCCTTAGAAAAGTCAAGGAATAGACAGGATATGAGTCTGTGATCATCTTTAGCAAGGGCTAAGGTTTTCAGAAATGATACTAGAGCTGTGGTGGTACTATGCTTGGGACAGAAGCCATGCTGTGTTGGAGTGAGAAGTTTTTCTTGTAGGAGATCATGCAAAACTTGTTTGTACATACATTTCTCAAGGATTTTGGAGAGAGGGGAGAGGATAGCAATAGGTCTGAAATTAGATATTTCTGTGGAGTTGCCTCCTTTATGAATGGGAAGAGTGTAAAACTGTTTCCAGATAGAAGGAACTTTAGACTCAGAAATGGAGTGATTGATTAGTATAGGTACAGGCATAGCAAGGGAGTGTGCAGCAATCTGGAGAAAGTAAGAAGGAATATTGTCTGCTGATACAGAGCATGGTTTGAGCTTTGAGAGTAGAGTTCTGATATAGTCAGTGGAGACAGGCTTGAGAGAGAAGGAGTTTACTGAGATCGTGAATGAGGGGTGTGTAGGGAGGTTTGAAGTATTGTTGTTTGAGAGGTTGGTGTTAAATAGTTTGGAAATAGATTCGATAAAGTAGTGTTGAAGGTATTGGCAGTTTCTTCAGGTGACTTGTCAGGACATGGGTTTGGCGAAGTTGGGTTACCTGGATGTAGTATTTGGTTTATAGCATTCCAGAATTTTTATGGATCAGATTTTAATGTTTTGGGTGGATTATAATAAAAGTCTTTTTTGTCTTTGTTGATAAGTTTTTTGTCTGATTTCTAAGTTATTTATTCTTTAGGAGGTCAGCTGGAAGTTTGGTTTGTACCCATGTTTTCCATGCCCTATCTCTGGATTTCATAAGGGTATGGGTGGTTTTAGTTAGCTAGGGTGAAATGTTTGCCTTTAATCAAACTTTTCTCTGTGGGGCTAGAGAATTTAAAATATTTAGGAAAGTTGAGTTGAAGGCATTTACTGCTTCACTGAGTGGAAGCTGATTAAGGAAAATCCAGTTAATTCTAGAGAGGAGGGTTTTAAAAATGTCTGGGGTAAAGGTTGAAAGTTTGTGGTAGGTAATAAGCTGGTGTGGTTTGGGGAAGTGGATGATGTATCGTAACACTTTTATAGGTGAGTGGTTGCTCAGGGTAGCAGGTAGAGTTTCAGGGCTATGGTATTTTCTGGGGTTAGAAACAAGTATCCAATCTATCAAGGAGCTTAAAGAATGAGAGTTATTAGTACGGGTAGATTTGGAGATTAGTTGTGTAAATCCATGGAGGTTTATGTGTTGTGGAGGGTTTGGATTATTAAGGTTATTCCAATTAATGTTTATGTCCCCAAGAAAGATAGTTTCATTAGGAACATTTAGGAATAGATATGACAGTAAATTTTCCATTAAGGGGATGTTGTGCCCTGGTGGAATGTATATGGCTACTACTGTGATGGTAGTAAAGTCATTGGGTTTGAGGTTTGCTATTAGTATTTCAGCAGGTGTAAAGGAGGGAATTGGTTCTTTAGGAAGGTAGAGAGTGAGGTAGTTAGAGTAAACTAAAGCAACACCTCCACCTTTTTTCTTTAAGCAATCTTGGTGAAGTATATTATAACCAGGAGGAAGGATGTCTTTATCTTGGTTTTAACGTTTAAGCCAAGTTTCTGTTTCAGAGATAATGTCTGGGGTATGAAGAGATACCCAAGCATGAAACTGGCTAAGTTTGTTGAGCATACTTTAAGTATTGATAGAATAGAAATAGATTTTCGTTTTTGGTATGGATGGTTGATTAGAATTGGGGGTGATATTTTGTGGGGTGTTAGGAATAGTGGTAGGACCAGGGTTTGGGTGCATATCACCTGACAAGAGCAGGATCCTTGGGAAGTCATAAGCTTTCATTTTTTGTGGATAGTTGTGAAAGTATTTTGTTTTATACTTAGATGTACTATGGTTGAAAGGAGGAGTTTTTATTTTAGGAAGTAGTATATTCATTGGAAGGATAGATGCAGAGATGAGTATGGGTTGCTGAGGGTAAGAAAAGAAGCTTTGGTGAGGGTAGGTGGGGACTTTATGTATAGGGGTTAATATTGTGTGAGGTGATGTTATATTGTGTAGGAGGAACAGTGCAGGTAGAAATATGACAGGAATGATTAAGTCTGGCATGTTTGAAGAGGAAGAAAGGGCTTTAATAGATTGAGTTGTTTGAGAGTTTGGAGAGGAGTTGTAAGGTGGGGAGAGAGTTTGTAGTGGGTGTTAGCTTGTGTAACAGGAAGGGGGAGGAGCATACCTTGTAAGAAACAGCACAATTCTATGAGCAACACAAAATGCAAGGATAGCAGAGAAATAAAAACAAAAGGTAACTGCAGATGATACTGAACTATTATAACATACACTATTATGTATTGTTATAAAGGTTATGAAGAGAAAACAGTAACTACTAAGATGCTACACGCAATTTAGCATTCTGCACTAAAAGTCAGGAATAACAACAGTGGTGTGCTACAGAAACACAAGTAACTACTAAGATGCTACATTCAATTTAGAATTATTTAACTAAAAAGTCAGAAATAACAGTGATGGCATGCAGAAACACAGAGTTACTTGTATCCCTCGAAGGTTACAGTAAGTTCTATTCTAATTGCCAAACAGTTTACTGATCTAAAAGTACACATTGCAGGTAACAATATTCACATTACTAAATAAAGCAGCATTTTACCTGTTATTTAAACCCACAATATGCTATAAATATAATTCTATACTGGCATAACAAAAACACTCATACGCAGGGCAAAGCAAAAAAATAAAAATACCTTTGAAATACAAGTTCAGAAAACAAGTGACCTAATAGAGCTATTACCAACTACAAATATGCATGACATAAAAAAAACATACCATGTGTGAAACTTCACAAAAACAGCAATAAGAATCACAAACAAAAACAATACCAGGTAGTACCTACATGCAAGCACACTACTGAGGGTTCCTATGAAGCAAGGGCAGAAAAGCTAAGTCAAAAGATGGTTTCTACATCAGGTTAAGTTTATATTTTTTCTTTTCTGAATCCCAATGATACCATTTTTCATTTTTGAACAAACTTTCTGTGCAGGAAGAAAGTGTAAAAGAAGGGAAGGGAAAGTGTTTATTGAATATTCTGTTTTGGAGTTCATTCTATTTCAAGATGGATTCCTGGTAGCTTTAGTGTGTTTTTGATTATCTACTTCCAGCCAACATGGCTAGTGACAGCATAGAAAGTTCCAACATTGCACCCAAAACCTGTGCCTAATATGGAAGGGTCTATATTATAACATCGAATTTTATAAAGTTTGAATGTTATAATATCAAACCAGTTTTGTCAAACGCTGAAAACAGAGAAGGTGCAGGACACCGAATTCTTTCCCAGGGAAAGAATTCGGTGGGCCATTGCTGTGGCTTCACTGTTTTCAGTGTTCGATATGTTGGAACGTTATGGGTCAGGTTCAGGTAAGTGTGCGATTGTATGTAGGTTAGGGTTAGGGGGCGGGTTAGGTGAGTTAGGGTTAGGGAGCGGGTCAGGTAAGTGTGTGGTTGTGTGGACATTAGGGTTAGGGCGTGGGTCAGGTAAGTGTGCGATTGTGTGTAGGTTAGGGTTAGGAGGTGGGTTAGGTGAGTTAGGGTTAGGGCACATGTCAGGTAAGTGTGCGGTTGTGTGTAGGTTAGGGTTAGGGGTGAGTTAGGTGAGTTAGGGTTAGGGCACGGGTGAGGTGAGTGTGCAATAGTGACGGACCTTAGGGTTGGGTTAAGGTAAGTGGATAGCTAGTAGTGTATGTAAAGTTTAGTTTAGGTTTAGGTGTAGGATTTTAAGTGCATGTGTGTGGATTGCTGTTTTTTGTGTGTGTTTGTGTTGTGTGTATGTTTCTCGGAATAGCGATTTTTTTCCCAGGGAAAAAAATCGCTATTCTGACTGTTCGATGTTTGCAGATTTCAGCGTTTAGGGTTCGATATTATAACATTCGATCTTTGTAGATTTCAATGTTATAATATAGACCCATATGGAAAAACACAGATAAAGGCTTAGTAGATTGTTTTTTTTTTTTTATTGTTTTATCTGGTTTTGAAACAATAAATAAAATCAATTAAAAAACAAACAAGATGTAACATCAGGAATTGCGTGTTTATCCTCATATACTGATGCTCTAATACTGTTAGTCTTACTTTTGATATAAGCTATAGTAGTAACGTAGGTTAGTTAAGTATTCTGTGCTAAGCAATGTCTGTTACATGTTAATTTTAAGTCTATGTTAAACACAGTGCACTCCTGCCTTCCTTTGTTTCTGTCTGTGTTTCCTCCTTCACCATTCTCATCTGCATTTTCTATCCCTTCCTTTGTTCCAAATTACCCTTTCTGACTCTTCTTTAATGCTATAGTCTCCCCTGTTATTTTTTCTCTTCTCCTCTGTTTCTCTTTTATCTTTACATATCCTGCATATTATAACCTACTTAATCACCCTTCCCTCCCTCCCTCTCTTCATAGGTTTCAAAGCTGCAGTTAATTTGTACATATCTACATCCCCTGACTGGTGAAAGAGATCGCAGCTCTATATTTGAAGTAGACTGTGGCAACTCGGCACAATCAACCAAAGAATTCTTAAGTTAATGTATATTCTTACATGCTGGACGTAACTTCCACCTTTTATAGCAACTGTATGTCTCCACAGTTTATTAGCAGCACATCACAGTGAAGCCTCTGGCATTCCTCCTCCCCCTCCTTTTCACTGTATACTTTGCCTCCAAACTGCATGTTATATTCTGGTATAAACTACTGTCCCCTCTCTTAGCCACCTTATATTGGTGATGTTATAACCAAATTCTCCCTGAAACCTACATAGTGTCTTATCTTGCCATATACCTTTAAAATTGACTGGCAATTATCCTATCTTCCATTCTCAGTACCTTAGTTTTTATAAAACCGTTATGTTCACAGCTGGTAATACTGATTGTTTTTTTTTTTCACTCTCACTGAGACCTGAATCCAGGTTAACCCCTCTCTGTTTGTCCTCACTTCTCTCAGGCTCACTCCATCCCCCTACCCTACCCCCATTTCCCACACAGCACCACTTTCCCCAGATTTACACACTCCCTATGACACACATGCTACTATTCCTATCCAATGCACATTATCCAATCACACTCCTACCTATCTCATCACACACTTAATTAAGCTAGCCTATTTCTTTTCTCTACTCAAACTCACTAACACTGACTCACAAATATTCTAGACTTTTTCAAACACACTGAACATGGGTTCTATAGCTAATGGGGTTCTATAACTAATGCAAAAAGTAAAGGTGGTAATAGACAGCCTTGTTTTGTGCCTTTTTGTAATTTAAAGGAATTAGAAAGAAAAAAAATTAACATAAGCACAAGAGTTGTTGTATAATTTAGAAATTAAAGCAATTAGCTATTTTGAGAAATTATACACTTTAAGTGTTTTAAACAGGTACAGAGAATTAACTGAGTCAAAAGCCTTATCTTAATCAAAACTAATGACAGAAAGTTATTTTTGATTTTTATTTGCATAGTCTATTAATGTATGTAGTCTTATTATATTATCCTGTAATTGTCTATTTAAAGTAAACCCAGTTTGATAATTGTTAATTCATCTAGGTATGAGTATCTAAAATGGACACAGACATCTTATAGTCCACATTTAAAACTGAAATGGGTCTGTATGATGAACACTTTGTAGGAGCCTTATTTTGTTTTAAAATATGTGATATAATGGTATATTTCCATGATGGGGGGACTTCAGCAGTTGTTTTTATTTCTTTATATACCTTATCTAGTATTTTAACTGCATCACCCAGTAGTATTTTATATAGTTCTGGTATAAAATCATCTAAGCCCAGTGCCTTATTATTTTTTAACTTTTTTATTTGATCTTTTATTTCTGTTGAGGTGTATCTTTTTTTATTTGCTCACTTGTTAATTTATTATTTATATTTTCCCTTAGAAAACGTTTCAACTATATCATCATTCTCTAGGTTATTTGTATTATTATTTATATTCTCATAAAGTATTTTAAAGCCCTCAAGAATACCTTTGATATTTGTTCTACTTTCTTTTTATTATTTACATGTGTTATAATGTCTTTGATATGATCTAGTTTATTCATTTTCTTTGATCTAAGAGCAAGTTTATGCAAGCTTAAATTGTTTACAGAATATTCTTGAATTTAGGTTTTTCTAGGTGTATTGAAACTTTATAATTTAGAATTTCAACATATTTTGTATTTAAGTTTTTAAGTGCAGACTGATAATGTCATTTGGTTTTAGATTAAAATTTAATGTGACTATTTTGACCTACAGTGTATTCAGTTCTTTGTCCCATTCTCTTGTTTTAAGTAAGCCTTTAGTGAATTCCCACAGGACAAAGTGAGTTACTTCACCATTCATAATTATTTCTAGGAAATTTTTGATCGTTTTAACATACTAATCCTTTAATCCTTTTGTTTTAATAATGTACATTTTTAATCTCCTGTGATGTATTAAAGTGTCAGTTTTTAAAATAATATTAAAGATTATAGGATTATCATCCAATAATGGTCATAAAACTATTGAAATTTCTCTGATATGTTATAATTGATTGAGACAAATTTTTTAACAGTATTTGTTTGTGTTCCATATCTATATGAATAATGGGTAAATTGAAGTGAGTTTGCTTTCCTTAGCTCATATATATCATTTAAATTCATTAGATTTACAAAACTCATTAAGTGTTTGGCTAAAGATGTGATTCTCAGTTTTCTATCTGCAGTGAAATCTTTGTCTGATAAAATACAATTAAAATCACCAGTCATTATGACTTCACCTTTCATGTAGCAGGCTATAGTATCTAAGTAATTGTTTGCATCTTTAGCTCCATTACCTGGAATCCAATAAGAGTTCACCAATGTATATAGTTTTCTGTTTCACTCCATTATAACAATGCTTAACATACCATTTTTATCAACATAAGTATCTTTTCCTTTAGGCATTGTAGGTTAGTTCTTCCATAAAATGTGGGAGCCTCTTATTTTAGCTTGAAAGCCAGAACCTGCTAATACCAAACAATTATTTAATGAAAGTTTATTTTCATCTTTATTAAGTAAATGTGTTCCCTGTAGAAACACTATTTGAGCTTTATGTAACTGCAAGTATTTGAACAGACTCCACCTCTTTACTGCTTTATTTAATCCGGTAATATTAATAGATATCCTTTTAAAATCAGACATTTATATGACAGAGAAAAAAAGCACAGGTATGATGAAACTCCATCTATGTACAGAATTTATTATATACTTTATATATAGCAATATGAAATCTTCACCTACAGACAAAACGTTTGAAACAAATAAAACATTACCTAATAATATAACCCTAAAACATTCTACCATTGAATAATGCATTGCTAGTTTGCTGAAAAAGACAAAGTTATGTCTCAAACTCTCCATTAGACTAACAATGCTTAGCTCATTCTTCTGATTCATATTAATATGTCTCATTTTTTAGTATACATCATCTTAAAAAGTCGAGCAGTGAGTTGTTATGAATAAGAAAAGTTAAACAGGAGTTCAGAATCTTTATTATAAGTTGATCAAATGGAATATCTCTACAATCATCCTTCCCTGTACCTCACATTATCTCCCTGGTTTACGACAGGGAGGAAGTCAGTTGTTGTTTTCATATTTATTAATTTTTAGGTCAGATGATTTTATATTTTTTTCTATTTTATTTACTATGTGTAAAGTTATACATAGGATCGTAAGTTCATAAATTAGTAGCAGGCTAACTGTCCCTTTGGGCCATTTCAATCCCAGCTAAATACCATATGTTAAAATAAAATCCTGCACTTTGTACCAATAAGGTGAACACCTTGACCACTATGCTAACCTCCCACCCTTGTAGACATATTTATATCCTTTAACTATCTACATATTTACTTATTCTGATCTCTTTCCATTTCTGTTTGTATACTATGTCTTGTACTATTACTATATTCCTAGGTTTTATATTTTAGCTATAATCCTGGTGTAGAGTATCATATAATAGAGCATTTATATTTACCCTTATATATTTGATACTTTTTAACCTAGTACTACTGTTAGAATCAGGACTATTTTTCCTTAAATGTTATATATAATATTATCTGAACAAACATCTGAAAAATCTTCCATTTTAAGATTCAATCGTTCCATAATAAATTGTTCTGAGTTATTAAGTTTTGTTATCATTAAAAAAAGACAGCAACAGAGAAACACTATCCTAAATTTTTTATCAAAGGTGTCATTCTACAGGCAGTATATAAACTATCCTTTTGGTATACTGCAAGCATTCAAAACTATTTAATAACTGTTGGTGGTTTAGAATGCAATTTGTTGTCTTTTGATTATTATCTAACTTGTATTCATTGACAACTTAGCATATGATTCAAAATATTATGATTATTTACTTTTAGACAGGAAGAAGTAACCCGGACAGTTCTTAGAATTTTCAGAACTCCCACAGCATCACAAAAGTGCTCAAGATTATAATTAAGCTGCTTCAAGCTGGTCCTCTTGACAAGGGCTTGCAAATGAACATTTTATCAGCTACAATTTACACAAAAACATCACAAGTGAATCCAAGCCACCTTCACTCCACACATCAATCCCCCAAACTTTCCAAACCACTAAAAAAAAAAAAAACATTTCAAAGTATATTAAGCTATTGCAGTTAAAGAAATAACATTTAATGTTTCAGTACACACTATTTGTATGAGATGTTTAATATAAAGTACATTGTCATTTTTTGAAGGAGACATAGAATATAAACTTGCATTAACAGAATGACAGTTATGTGTGATCCAGGTTTAACTTGTAAATGTTACTCCAATTATTTGATAACATTCCAATAATAATTGTTATATATGCAAGGTACTATTTTTTAAACTTTGTTTTTGGCATAGTATAACTTTCCTGGGTGCTATTGCATGTCAAGTGTACTATCAGTAGCAAGCATTCAGAAATATTTAATAACTGATGGTGGTTTAGAATGCAATTCACTGTCCTTTGCTTATTATCTAACTTGTATTCATTGACATCATAGCATATGATTCAAAATATTATGATTATTTAGTTTTACACAGAAAGTAGTAACCTGGACAGTTCTTATAATTGTATAAATCTTGCAGCATCACAAAAGTGCTCATGATTCTAATTTAGCTGCTTAAAGCTGGTCCTCATGACAAGGGCTTGTAAATGAATAGTTTATCAGCTGCAATTCACACTAAAACATTCATGAGTGAATCCAAGCCACATTCACTCCACACATCAATCCCTTAAACCCTTCTAAACCACAAAAAAAAAACAATAAAACATTTCAAAGTATGTTAACCATTAAAAATCTGTTGTATTTAAATAAATAACATTTAATGATTCAGCAAGCACTATTTGTATGAGATGTTTCATAAAAAGCAGGCTGCCATTTTTTAAAGGTGACATAGCATATAAACTTGCTTTAAAATAATGACAGTTATGTGTTATCCAGGTTTAGCTTGTAAAAGTGTGAGTGTTACTCTGATTATTTGATATCATTCTAATAGTACCATTTATATATGTAAATATCTGTATTTTTTATGTTTTGTTTATAATATGGCATGTCTTTCATGGGTGCTATGGCATGTCAAATATACTACCAGTATAACACTACTGGACCATTTTAAGATCCTAGAATGTAACTAAGCATGCCTCATTAGTGTCATTTGTTGCATCTTGTATTATATTTAATAGTACATTACTCAACTATGCCAAGATATCAGCAAGTGTGTCACCTAACATAAGTTTCATCATAATAACGATTAACTGTTAATAAGATGAATTGTTTAACCGTTTAAACTCTAAATGAAAATAAATGGCTTTAATTTCATATATAGCTAAAAGAATCAAACAAAAGTATGCAATGAAAGAAATTATTTACCTTATAAATTGTAATATGTAGCACCTGTTCATATGTATTCAAACACTTATTTAAATTAATAATAATTCATAACCATGAAATACATTAATTTTCATTTGTCCTTCATTATTTTTACTGTTTTTGTCTTTTATTAACCAACAATCTATTGTTGCATTTCTCTTCAAAGAAGTTGATAGATTCCAGTCCATTTCTTCTTTTTTTTCTAAGATTTTATTTTTCTGTATAAAGTCCACGTTCTCCTGAGGTGTTAAAAATCTTCTTTCCTTCTGGAAGGTGAATCCTTACTTTTGTTGGAAGCAAGAATTGTCCTTTAATATTGTTTTTATTTAAACTTTTAACAAGTGTCATACATGCTTTTGTCTTGGACATCACTAGTATAGAATAGTCATTGTCATATCTTATAGTAGTTCCTTTCATTTTAACTGGATAATTAGTCAATACCGCTTTTAAGACTAAATCCTTATCTTGACTTGAGAACACTGACCTTTGTTAAGGTGTTTCTTTTTTTAAAGATGAGTTAAAAAGTGATCAATGTGCCCTTTCAATGCCAAAGGAAAAAGCTTTAGACAGGTTCAAAGTTTTAAACAGCCAGGTATTAAGAAATTGAATCATATTGTCTCCCTCTTCTTTTTCAGGAATCCTATAAATTCTGATGTTATTCCTTTTAGATCTGTTCTCTAAGTTGTCTATTTTATTCTGGGATAAGTTGTTTTGTTTCAGAAGAAAATCTGTGTTATTCCCATTTTTAAGTAATCTTCCATCAAAATCAGACATTGCCTCTTCTATACTCGGGATTTGTGATGATTGTCATTTAATAGATTCACTCAGCACTTCAACTTGTTTTTTTATATTTCTGTTTGAAATTGTCCATTTTGGTTTCTAATGTATCTATCTTTACAGATAACTCACAGATGTTACTTAGTATAGCATGTATGACTTTTTTCATAGTACTTTCCTGTACACTGGGCTTAGAGTGGCTCATTTTGAGACATTTAATTCATTCTAGTTTTCTTGACAAGAAAAAGCAATTAAAAGAGTTTCAAACTTGTTATTTTTGTAGTAAATCTTTCAGCAGCAGTTTAGCTATAACTCTATCAAATTTTGAAACATACTATTTGAGTTTTTTAGTAAAAATCCTGTCAAAGATGTTAAAATGAAGTAGAGTTAAAAAAAACAGTGCTGTTAACTCCTCACCATCTTTGGATCAGTAGACTTTTAGCTAGCAAAAATAATGCATAGGTGTTCATTAATTGGTCAGTAGCTATAGTTTGATAGATATGATTTATTTTGTTTAGAGTTAAAATAATATAGAAGAAAGATGTTTTTTGTTTTCTGGGAGACTGCTTTGTTTCCTATGTATGTGTGTTCTCTGCAATAAATTAAACTATTCTTCTCTGCTGAATTGTGCTAATTGAAGTTATTTTGTACTTTAACAGTTTGGTGCCATGAGGTCTCAGATCTTTTGAGTTGTTTGAGGATTGCTGCAACAGAAATCACCTTTGGGCACATTCTCAACAGGTTTTCTATTTGGTGAAATTCTGGTATGTCAATATAAAACTACATTTTTTTTCACATTCAGCAGAATCTGGGGTCTTTGCAGGTAAGCTTGTACTAATAATTTCTGTAACTTATAAAATTGTATGAGAGCAGGTTACATTGTATGTGAGCAGGGAAATTTTATGTGAGTGGGTAAATTGTATGAGAGAGATGATTAATTATTTAAATAACAAAGATACAGTTTTCTTGATTGAATGAGAGTGGTGTTTCATCTAAAACAACAAGGACAAAGTATCATCAATATGCATGAGAACAGTTTTTAATCAAAAAGATAAAAATAAGGGGCAGAAAGGTTTCTCACTAGTATGAGAGTGGGTTTGTAATCATAATCATACATTTACTTCCTCTGGTGTGAAAGTGGGTAATATTATTGTATTAAGAATACATACAAATCTGAGTATATTAAAAAAGCCAGAGTTTGTGACTACAGCCAGGCATATGATTAATAAATATGATCAAGACAGTTGTAATTATTTAGTACAATGGTCAGAGCTCATTAAAAATGATAGTGTACTGCAGTTCCCAGAGGGAGAAACTTTTCAGAAGGGTGTTTTAGAAAATCTTAAAAATAAATTGAAACATTAAGGAAATAAAGTACCCAGATCTTTTGGTCAGCTTTTAATTACTAGCAGGAAGTATCTAAAAGCAAGGGAAAGGAATTTGTAGTTAGAAGTTTAAAATATAATTTAAAAAGATTGAAAACACAGCTGCAGGCAGCTAATAGAACAGTAAATATATTACAAAAATGTGAAGAAGCAAAATCTCCTACCTCAGGTCTCTAACTTTTAATTTTTCTAACTGATGTAAATGATAATCAAACTGGTTCTTCTTACGATGTCTTGTCTCTGATTCCTTCAGCCCCTCCCCCCACCATATGATCATTCTGCTTCTTATAAAGCCAACAGTCCTCCCTTTCCAAGAGGGCAGGTGAAGGCACAAATTGCTAATAATCTACCTATTACTTTATCTGATAAATCCCAAGTTACTTCCATCACTTCTATCCATCCCCCCATGGAGCAGTTTATAATACTAGACTTCAGCAACAATTACAGCAACCTGACATTTTATCTTCTGATCAAATGTTAATAGCCAGCAAGGATCAACAGTGATTCCATAAACACAAATATAGAGATATTATGAAATATGCAAGTAAGTTAAAATGATTCAAAAGCAAAAGTGTACCTGTAAAAAAATCAAAGAGCTAGCAACACAGTTCCCAATAATTATTGATGAAGAATATTAGTGGAATCCAGTATTACATATGTATTTTTAAAAAAAATCTTATTTATGCATTGTTTAATACTAAGGTTTATTTTGAGTTCAATTAGTTCTAGGATACATCAGTCTCTTTGGGAGTAATTACCTACTTAGCTTACTAATTAATTGCAATGTACTGATGTATTAGTCATGTGACTAAGTGGAACAAGTATTTAACACTACTACTAATTATGTATCAGTATCTGAAGAAGTCCAGTCACAGCACTAGATAAAAAGCGCTTTTGAAATCTTTGTGGATTATTTTATTTATTTTATTTTATTAAACTAACTTTTCAGTACTTCGCTACTCTGTTTGCCATTTTTTCTGTTTTTTTCGAGGTTATAATATAGACCAGATTAAATGGTTTGTTTCAACTGGATAAGCCTAGGTATTCATGAAATTTTTAACCAAGTGCAATATGTGGCAGACAATATTGTTAAAGAAGAGAAGGAACAATAAAAGAAATATGTCCAGCTCCAACAATTCAATACTGATTTGTGGGGATGGGGAGGGGAGAAGGAATTGCAGAAGAAGAGGTAGATTTAGGTTCTTTTAACAACATGCCCCAGAACAATGTCACCGCAAATTTTACCCTCCCATATCACCAAAAGTCCAACAGTGTAAGGAGCCCATTAGTCCCTGCTTTAATTGTGGTCAAACCTGACAATGGCATAACGAATGCCCACTTTCCTTGCAGATAAATACATCCTTCCAACAGACAAATTTGCTAGTTGTCTAAGTACCATAGCAAGCAGAAAGACACATGCAACTTGAAGTACTTTTTTCACAGCCACCAATATGGCAACAAGACCATTAGTACAGCTATGTACAGGAACCATGGCTATTTTCTTTGGTACCAGTTAGCCAAGAAGGTCTCTTTCTTCATATTAGAGTATGCAACTCTTCTCTTCCCTTTCTTGTTGACACAGAAGTAACTTGAGCTATGACCACTTTATCAAATGCTGAATATCTCCCACTATCCACAAAAACAGTTTGAGATGTTGGAGTGTCTGGAGTCCCTCTGGATTAGTCAATGATGATCTATTCCTATTCAAATCGATCCACTAAAAAAGCATGCCTTTATCGTAGGAAACACTTTCCCATTAAATTCATTAGGTAGAGATTTAATATGTAAATTGTGATGTACTATTTATTATATTCAAGATGGAGTTTTCATTAACATTCCAAATAAACCCTCTCCTTTGGGTCTGTATTCAACTAATGTTTGTGCAAATGAAGATGCTGTTTTCACGGTGCTGACATCAGAATAGACCACAAATTTTGCTGATTTGGAAGGGCTGTTGACCATCCATCCACAGCTATGAACTACCCATTATAATGAGGTAGGGCTCATAAAAGATCCCAAAATGTTTAAAGTAGTTTTAAAACCTTATTAGCACTTGCCTATGGTTGATCAGTATCCATTGTCAACAGAAGCACATAAAGGAACTGAACCTGTAATTTCTGCATTGCTTCGATAAGGAATAATTGTCCCAACTTGAAGCACATGTAATATATCTATATTACCAGTTTGAAATCAGGAAAAAATACTTAAAGATTTGTACAAGACTTATGAGCAGTTAATGTAGTAGTAGTAGTGCTGACTTCTCCTGTAGTGCCTAAACCTACCACAATACTAACTTCCATCCCACCAACCACTACTACATTTTCAGTGATAATTATTTTTTCTGCCTTCTTCTCTATCCCCATAAACCCAGATAATCAGTATTTGTTTTCATTTACATAAAGAAGACATGAACAGGATTATCAAAAGGATACAAAGAATTGCCTACTGTTTTCTCTAGAGAAATGAAAAAAAGCAGTTAGAAAAATTGAGCTCCCATGTGGGCCTACTTTAATACGGTATGTGGGCCTACTTTAATACAGTATGCTGATGATTTGCTTTTAGCTTTGAGTTATTATCACAGTTGTAAACAAGATACACTGGTGTAGCTATTGTCACACTGCCAACACATTAGCACATTATTTGGTATTTATTAAATGGCTCTACACCATGTCTAGAGCCGACAGACACAGGTATACAGCAGTATATGCTAATGACAGCGTGAAGAGGCAAAGTACATGCAAGTTAACCAACTCATTATGGCAGAGCTATTCAGGAAGCTATAAAGGAATCAAGTACACTCAGTGTAGGCTTTTGCCCTGTACACCAAAACTCCTTGGAATACAGCACAATTACACTTAGAAAAAAATGTTAGGAGTTGCTGCTGCTGCTATTATGCTGTATGTGCAATAGGCTTTAAATCATGGTGCTGCTTATGCTGCCAGGCCTCGTGCAAAAATAAGGGTGTTTATACCCCTGTTAGACTTATCATGGACTACAGGACACAGAAATTGCTGAGAGATACAGGGTGGACAGGGAAATATTGGAGGAAATATGCAACCTCTGCCACCCTACCATCTCAGGTCCCAGGGAAATCATGGAGAAACCATCCCAGCGGAAACAATGGTATGTTTGGCATTACATATACTAACTACTGGTACTTTCCAGAAACCCACAGGGGATATATTAGGGGTGTCACCGGCATCAGCCTGAAGAACATTACATCATTTTTTAAATACAATACTACTACATGCAAGGAATCACATCTGTTTCCTATGCACACCATAAGAATGAGCAAGAACCATACAGGAATTATATGCGGTAGCACGCTTCCTTGATATATTGAAAGACATAGACTGTACTCGTATAGAAATAAAAGCCCAACCTGGGGAACAGGGAATGAGGTATATCTCTCTCATACAGCCTATCTCTGTAGGAGTTCCACAAGGTTCCATTTTAGGACCCCTTCTTTTCACCATTTTCACTAATAACCTTCTCACTGCCACTAAGTATGTCATCATAGTCCAGTACACATATGATGCTACCCTCATCTGCTCTGCTCCCACCATCTTTGAACTTCAAAAAATACCCCAGAAAAATCTCTGCTAGACATGGAAATCTACTTAGCTGAAAATGATCTCATCCTCAACCCCCCCCCCCCCAAAAAAAAAGCTCATGGTCTTCAACAAAAACAAACTACTTATAAAAATCCTCCACTCACCATCTATTCCTCCAACCAAACTGCTATTGAACCAGTAGAATATACCAAACTCCTTGGCATCACAATCAACAGTCAATTAAAACTTGACAAACACACAGCAATGACTATAAAAAGTACATATAAAATTAGGTCAACTCTATAGAGCTAAACTCTATCTTACCAGCACCTCCAGACTAGCCACTGCCAGATCATTTCTTCCCTCCACACTTCTCTACTATTCACAAGTCTTCAATAACTTATATAGGACAGATTTAAATTTCCTAGTGTCATGTTATAATAAAATAGCCAAATTTGCTGACAATATTCCCTATAGGGATCACCACTACCTAGCTCTAAAAAAAACTCAACTGAATGAATAGTAAATGAACTGGCACCTCACCTAAGTGTCATGTTTAATCATAGCCTCACCTCAGGCTTCATGGCACACAGCTACAGTTATCCCACTCCACAATGAGGGATCCACCTTAGAATCTGGGAACTACTGCCCCATCAGTCTGATGAGCCTGATCTGCAAAGCCATGGAATGTATTATCATGGAACTTATAAACAAAGACATTGGCAACCTTCAAACACTGGACCCTACCCAGCCTGGGTTCATGAAGGGCCAATCTTGTCTCCTGAACCTGACTGACTTCTTTGAATCAGTCTCCAGAGCTGTGGATGAGGGTAAGGCAGTCCACACAGTCTATCTGGACCTCGCCAAGGCCTTCATCACCACCCCCCACTCTGGAATCATAGATAAACTTACTAAGCTGGGCATTAATTCCTGCATCACTCGATGGGTTGCCAACTGGCTTACTGACAGAGCCCACACTGTAAAAGTAGCAGACTCCAAATCTTGCTCCAGACAAGTGACAAGTGGAGTACCTCAGGGTTCAGTCCTGGGACCGCTCTTGTTTGGCATCTACTTCTCTGAAGTACAGGCCAACACTAAGGGACTCAGGCTAACAAAGTTCGCAGGTGACTACAAACTGGATGCCATTATTGAATCCCTAAATGATGTGGATATTCTACAAAAGGGCCTTACAGAAACAGATGCTTCATGCCAGAGCCATGGGCTCAAGCTCAATGCCAAGAAATGTATAGTTATCCCCTTTGGGAAAAAATATGTACCTATGAATTATCACATAGGTGGCAGTACACTAAACACCGAAAGTGTGATAAGAGACTTAGGGACACAGGTGGACAGTGGTCTCACCTTCAATAACCACATTGCCATAACAGTCAGGAAATCCTTCTATGTGGCACACCTCATCACTAAGGGCTTTTCATCCAGAAAAAAGGTCACTGTCCCACCGTACTCATCCCTCATTAGACCTATTATAGAATAAAATTCCCCATTTGGTATGTACCTCTCATGACATCTGCAACAACTGGAAAGGCCGCAGAAATACCTCACTAAAAATCACAGGCCTAAAGCAGATGCCCTATGCTGACCATCTAAAAAAACTCCAGCTATACTCTGTCGCATATTGTCTACTCAGAGGTGATCTCTGCTCAATATACAAGGCCATGTCAATCCCAGAGCTGTTAGACATGCTACACTTAAAGAAATCCCAATCCCTCAGAGCCACATGCTCTTGTCTAAACCTTATCATCACAATGAACAAAACATGCTGGAGGGATAGGTTCCTGATCCAGAGACTCCCCAGACTCTGGAATAGACTGCCCATACATATCAAGCAGAGTGTCTATTTGGCCCTCTTCAAAAGGAACCTTGACGATTGGATGGGAGATAGGAAATTCACCCCGGGGATCACGTCAGTCACCCTGCTAGACAGGGGTCCAGGGAAGTAAATATTGTGGGAAGAAATAACTAGGGAATTGTTATGGCTAGGCTTGTATAGGCCCTAGAGCCGATAGCCTAGTACCAGCCTATGAACCTATGAATTGAGCTACTCAATCTACTTAAACTCAACCAACTCACTGTTGCCCATACAATTTTAACCACATCAAATAACTGCCCGGACCTAAAAGAGTTTGTCCAAGCTAACACTAACCTCAGAGACCTAGGCTCCACTGACTAACTTCTACTGAAAGTAACCAAATCTTTAAACAGTTTCAGAGACTCGCTGTACTCCATCAAAATATCTAAGTTGGGAACATATTACCTCAGTACATCCACAGTCTTAACAACACCTCCAAATTCAAGCAAAGACTCAGAGAACATTTTTCCAAACTCTGGCTCTGTTCTTGCTCCAAACCTGACTAGGGATCCTATATCATTGTGCCTGCTTATGATGTGTCAACAGTATTACATGCCTACTAATTTGGCAGTCTGTTGATTCTCTAACATACTCTCTGTATTCTCTCACCTAATGTTGCTCCAGAGTAGCTTGTACGTTGACTCTATCAATACTGCATTTATGATGCATTTATTATGCTTTCAAGTCCCAGCTAGATGTTTTTGTTACCACTGTCTTATTTTTATGCTATTGTTTTTAAGCTATTGTTATATTGCATTTCTCTATATAACTCTATAAAACTGTAAAACTGTTGCTTTTTGAATGGAGCTTGTCTCCCTGGGTCTCCGCTGAAAATGGGCTTCCAGCCGAGCTGGACATTTACCCTGTAATCAAATGTAAAATAAAATAAATAAATACATATCAACAGAAGAGATTTCCACTCTATAAACTGTCATGTTGTCTATAATGCCCAAGGAATCATCTACAGTGTCTGTTCAGGTAACCCAGGCAGTTTTCATGGCTCACACATGAGGCACACTTGTGAGTTGTACACCAGGTTTATTAGGGGTGACATTCCTCAAGAGCATCTAGTGGGTGATGTAGGTTATGCACTGAAGTTCTGGCTCATGACACCTATGAGAAACCCACACAACCCCAGTGAGCAAGAATACAACAAGGGCCACACTCAGACTAGGAATATTATCGAACATGTGTTTGGATTGTTTAAATCAAGGTTCTGGTGTCTAGACATATCAGATATCAGAAGATGCACTGCAGAATGGCCCAGGCACCTCTGCCAAAATACTGTCTGTGTCATGTTACACAATATAATTCGCAGGAAGCACTTCAACAAGGATAACAAGTGTCAGGACCACAGTTTCAAGGACTAGAGGCAGGGACAGCAGTAGATACAGATAAGGAGTCTCAGGGAGAAACACCAGTTGCAAATAGTGCTGGCAGACAGAGGCATGCCCAGTATGCCCTGTATCTGGCTATGAGGCAAAGGATGGCACACACAGTCACTATACAGGTTAAAGCCTAACATCATATGCACATAGAAATAGGAAAATTGATGCCTGTCAGACTCTGTAACCTTTACTTAACCATGTAATGGATGTGCTCTGATAGCGTCAGACAGGGGCAATCACCCAAGGACCCAATTTGTACCTGCCATAATGACAAGGTAAGTGTGTAACCTGTAAAGAAAAAAAGTTATATAACTTATTACTCTCGTAAAAATATGTATATACCCATAAGCAAAGTATTTTTCTGAGGTGTACAGTTATGTCAGTAGTATCTGCTATGTCAGATTTTTGCAATATACAGTTTGGTATCACAACAAATACTGTGCATCAAGCATTTCAATTGAACATTCTGTGTAAAACATGGAACAGGTTAGGTATACCCTCATTTGTACAAATACACCTAAGAAGCAAGCCTAAAGTACCTAATGTTTCCAATGCTTTGACAACAGCAGATACTGAAATAGTCAGGTTTAACAATTACAGAAGCAATCATTCACAAATGAGTAGAAGCAAGAAATCAAGCTTTTTTTTCAGCAATACATATTGATAAATGCTTGTGAATAAGCAAGCATTAGCTGTCTACTGTGTGCATCAGATATATATGCAACCCTAAGTCACAAAGACAAGTACAAAGGGCAGGGCACAATCATCATCATTTGCACAGGGTGGGGGTGGAGGGAGATGGTCACAGGACAAGGCTGACACCAAAGAAATGAGTGTGTGCAGGTAAGAAATACAAGTATCTATCAGAAGAGTATATACTATTCACGGCTAGTAACAACAAATGGATAGCACTCCACAGCACTGTTTAGATTTGCAAGTGTGTGAGGTGGTATGGGCAAGTGATTTTTTTCAATGTTTGTGTGTCTGCATAAACATAATCAAGCTCTGTACTAGCACTATGTACTGTAATCTTGGACAGGTGTGAGCTGTGGTTGGTTGAAGAGTCAGTTCAGAGTCATCACCCCCAACCACAAGAACTACCTCTGCCAAGAGTCGCACTACCACTTCCATAGTCCTGACCAGAAGTTGAGGTGCTACCTGAATGTGAATAGTGTCTGCTAGATGAGCTGTCCTCACAGGATCATGACTCCATGGCCTATCACCTCTGAAATGGACCCTGCAATCACTGACAGAGCAGTGTATGTAGTGTCACTATGGAAGTGGGATCTTGCATGGCCACATCCCTTAACACCAGAATATGTAGGGGTTCTGCAGACATTCGGATGCTCACCCTACCCAGCAAACATTCCATTACAGACACTGCCCAATCTAGTGTGTTGTTCATCCTGTCCTAGAAGTTGTACACACAGTTCAGGGAATCATACATATCAGAATACACAATGTTTTGAATTCACACTATATCTTCTGAGGCCCTGATGGAATTTGCCTGTGCCTTCACTATGGCCCTACACATATGTCTGACAGCACCTAATGACAAACCAACAACAGGAGGAGGATGGACAGAAGTCCTTCTCAGTGTACCCTTACCAATCCTCTCATGTGGCACCATGCTGTCATGATGACTATGGGAAGAAGCTACCAGCTCTGCAGCCAGAGTTACCACACTAACCTGATCAACTCTGTCACCCTCAACCTATCCTAGATCAGAGGTCTCCATGCCATTGATATGCGTATGTATGCTTATTGTGTCTGAAATATGGGCATGGGTTGTGTGAGCCATAATCTCAGTGTCAGATTGCTCCACTGCACCACCAGACTGTGCCTGCTCATCACCACCATACACCGACATCAGGCGATAGGAGTTTCATGGTGCCACTTTCAGGATCACCAGTGATAACAAGCAATAAACACAGCAAACAGAGAAATTGAGAATAAAACTGATCACATATTTGCCTTATATTTAAGTTATGTTAAACTCTAACAAATGCTAAAGCAACACAAAATGTAATCCTATATAGACCCAAATCTACTTTATATACAGCAATAACAATACCCAAATGTGTGCTTACCATTTGCAGGTGGGCTGGTAGCATGCAATCCAGGTGTCCTTGTATATGAAAAAGGGAAAATGAAGTAAATGAAAGAAGGCTGAAGTATCACAAAGCAAGAGAAACAAGAAAAGAGGGCAATCCCCTTCACATGTGCAGATTAAAATGTTGTCATACAAGAGTGTAATGAACAGTTGGATTTCCCACCCCCCAAACATGCTCCTCTATTGCTCTATGACTATATTGTCTAACTCACAACTATTGTTGGTGCTCTATATATCAGACATTTAAGATATATGTGTATAAAAATATAACAATGACACCTGCATTTTGCATACCTGGAAGGTGACACACTAGATCAGTCATCCACATGAGCACTAATGTCAAGGATTCTGTGGGAAACCTCTCTCAAGCTCTCTGGATCTCTGACAGTGGACAGGAACTCATCTGTTTCAGTTAGTGATGATTCAGTAGCAGGACCATGCCCTGTAGCCACTTGTTCCTGGGCAACTGCAGCCACCCTATAGGGGGAAGAGTTTATCATATCACTTGCCCAGTTTGGTATCTGGGAGTAAGTTCTTCTATGTCCTCCAACAGTATTGATGTTGCTCCTGCCGTATCCTGTCTCAGGCAGACTGGTCACCTCTACCTCTCTCTAACAGAAAATGTCCATGGTGACATAAGGCCTGGATAATGACCCCATTTTCTGCATCAGTGTATTCTGGCTTGCAGGATACAGATTTCTTCTTGAGTGCCATATCCCTGTATGAGATTAAATAGAAAACAGACATATAATTAAGTATACAATACACAGATATGATGACTGTGGACTCAATTATTCTGTGAATGAATGCATTCATCATGCACACAACAGGTCAAAAGTTAACGCTCCCTATGACTACACAGAGGACAGTCTCTCCTCAAAAAAATGTCTGAGTCAAATATCAACAGTAGTCTATAACAGTTTTGTAATGCAGAAAAACAAAGTCAGCACTCCTGGAACCACACAATTCAGCAACTAAAGTAAATCCTTGTAGTAAATGGCTGCAAAGCACTTTGGGAGCAGTAAAAACACTTTGTATTAAACCAAAATAACAAATAGATAAGCGCTTTCGTCAAGAACCTTCTCAACTTCATCAGATAAGAGCAAATCCAGGAAACACTCTTAAGTACATCCTGCAAGAGCATTAATTAAGTAATAAACCAATCCCATCACACTGACTAAAAAGGACCTCCCTGAACTCATAAATATTCATGAAATGCAATCATAAAAATATTCTTAAAAAGCCACACTTTAAAACCAGCATTTAAATGACATTAACAAGTGCAAAGATGCTGAAAATAAATACAAATACACACAGAATGTATAAAATCTCTAAAATGGTGTTTATATAAAAATGAAAGTATATATAAAAAAATGTATATAACTATTTTTTATATTTTTCATTTTTAAATATTTTACCATTCCATTGCTTTTAGTTTTAACAGGCAAGCAATGGAGAGTGAATTGTTTAATTCTGGCCATTGCCCCGCATTTAGGTGGACCTGCCAGATTAATTCTTTCTTTTCCAAAAGCAGCCCCCATGGGCCACCTCTTTTATCCAAGTCAACAGTGTCCACAATGAAAAATTTGAAAGAGTGGTCTGATTTTTCTGTGCAGTGTTTACTCAAGGCATTTGTGGATTTACCAAGTCTGATATCCCTTAAATGCTAATAAATTCTGTTTTTAAATTTCCTCTCAGTCTTTCCGATACAGAAACATTCACATGAGTTACACACTACATAATAAACAACACTTTCAGTATGACAGTTGCTGTTCTTCTTTCGGCTTTTCCCAGTTAGGGGTCGCCACAGCAGAACTCCGGTCTGCTAATGATTGGTAATAGATTTTTATGGTACCAAGGTGCCAGCTCGATGCCCAAACTTCAACGAAGGCACGCCTATTCTATGCATGTCTTTCGAATTTCGAACGCCACTCGACTGCGGGGAGGACATGCAGACTCCACATAGAAGGCGCTCCAGTCAAGAATTGAACGGGAGAACCTCTTGCTTTAAGGCAACAATGCTACTGCTGCACCACTATGGCTTACACTTTCTTATTCACCTGTATTTTAAAACCATTCACCAAGAATTCGTGGCCTTCCATCACAAGACTACATTGAGCACAGGAATCGCATTTTTTCATAGACCCTGCATGTACAATGTTTCTGTTAGACTCTAAAATGCATTTCAGGTTCATCCCTCTCTTAAAAACAATATTTGGTTTAGTTCCAACACATTCTCTGATATCCCTATCATTAAGCAGTATAGCCCAATTTTTGAATAAAATATCTAACACATCCTTATTGTAACGTGAAAAGTTTTAATAAAAGCACATTTAAAATTTGAATTCTGTTTAACTTTGGATTGGGTCAATCAGTTCCTACTCCATTAACCAAACAGCCATCAATAGGGGGCATGCCCTGGGCAGTTATCACCTAATGGTGACCTAACAAGGGTATAAAAAAACCTCTTTCTCTTTTGTTGACCACCTCAATCATGACTTCATTAAGGAGCCATAACGGGTAACCCCTCTTGCAAAACATAGCTTTCAGATGGTCACACTCATCTAAGAAGTTATCAAACAAACTAAACATCCAGGCTGCCCTTACAAATTGGCCCTTTACTACCCTTCTTTTTTGTTTAAATGGGTGTGCACTATCAAAATGCAGAAAGCTGTTTGAATAGGTTGCTTTGCTATGAATTTGTGCTACAGAGGCCTTCAACTGACACTCTTTCTTCAGTAAGATGTCCAAATATGCTATTTGTTCACTGTTAACCTCATGTGTGAACTTTAAAAAACTGGTTGTGCCATTAATATATTCTAAAAATAGAGAGATGTCTTCTCTCGGACTATTCCAACAAATAAAGACATTGTCCAAGAACCATGCATACAATATACAGAACTTAAACCATGGGGTATTTATTAAAAATCTCCTTTCCCATTCCAACATAATTATGTTGACATACAAACCTCCGCATGCTGACCCCATTGCCACACCTTCAATTTGTAAAAACAGTTCATTATTGAATAGAATGAAATTATTTGTGAGTACTAGTTCTAATAAAGTCTCATAGGTGTTAACCAGTGACTGGGAAAGTTAAAATTACATACATGCAGGCCTCTCTGGAGTATATCTCCATTCATTCCCAAATTAGTATAATTAATTTCCATACTTGAAATGTAGTCCACAAGAACATATCAAGACCTACTTTTAGACCTATAGTATCTGATAGGGGTTGGCTCACTGAGCTTTTTTATATATTTATAGAGAAGAATTTGAGACCTGTGCTGGATAGACAGCATTTTGTCCTAAGAGACACTCAACATTTTTTAGAAGATCTATACAAGTTTGTAGAAACATTTGTTTCAGTTGATGGATATTTTCTAGTAACCCTAGATGTAACATCACATTTTACAGTGATTCCACATCTACAGGGGATTGATATGGTTATCTTTTGATGCATAGCAATCATGATTTGAAACTTGTGGACTTGCTATGCATTTTTACTGAAATCTTCTTCTTCTCTTTCGGCTGTTCCCGTTAGAGGTCACCACAGTGGATAATCTGTTTCTATTTCTTCCTGTTCTCTGCATCTTGCTCTGTCACACCAATCACCAGCATGTCCTTTCTCACCACATACATAAACCTTAACTTAGGCCTTCCTCTTTTCCTCTTACCTGCAGCTCTATCCTTAGCATCCTTTTCCCAATATACCCAGCATCCCTCCTCAGTACATGTCCAAATCAAAGCAATCTCACCTCTCTGACTTTGTCTCCAAACCATCCAACCTGAGCTGATCCTCTAATATACTGATTCTTAATCCTGTCCATCCTTGTCACACCCAGTGCAAATCTTAACATCTTTATCTCTGCCACTTCCAGCTCTGACTCCTGCCTTTTTGTCAATGCCACTGTCTCCAACCCATGCAACATAGCTGGTCTCACTACCCTTTTGTAAATCTTCCCTTTCACTCTTACTGGTACCTGTCTGTCACAAATCACTCCTGACACTCTTCTCCACCCATTCCACCCTGCCTGTACCCTCTTCTTCACCTCTTTTCCACACTCACCATTACTCAGAACTGTTGATCTCAAGTACTTAAACTCATCCACCTTCGTCAACTCTACTCCCTGCATCCTCACCATTCCTCTATCCTCCCTCTCATTCACACACATATAGTACTTGAAAATAATGTATTTTTGTTTGAAGAAGATTTGTTTCTACAGAAGGTTGGCATAGCTATGGGCACGTCTTGTGCCCATAGCTACACCAACATGGTTATGGCTCAGTGGGAAACCAGACATGTTTTACAGTCAAATGTTTTTAGCAGTTATATTAAGTTCTACAGAAAGTTTGTTGATGACATGTTTTTGATATGGGGGGCACTGATGTACAACTTATTTCTTTTGTTGAATATTTGGAATTGACTGCATCCTTTTTGAAGTTCACTTTTAAATATTCAAGTGATTCGATTGACTTTTTGGATGTATACATACGTAGGGACCCTGTACAGAAATTTAGTACTACTTTATTTAGGAAGTCCTGTAGGAAGAATACAATATTACAATGTGATTGTATGCATCTGAGTTTTATTTTTAAGAATATACTAAAGAGCCAAAGCATGCAGGTTTCTAGGTTGAACTGCAGTGAAGGGGGTTTTCAGAGAGACATCTCAAATTTAAGGGATGAGTTTTCGGAAAGGGGATATAAGCAGAGTGAAGTGAGTGATATCTTCAGTGAAACTTGTAACTTTAGGGAGAGTAGAGTGATACCATATTATTCTAGTAGATCTAGTATGATCAAGGCTGATTGCCATACTTTAGTTAAGACACTGAATGCCCCTATTACTCTGCACTACACTAGTGATGTTCATGCCATTTATTATTATTATTAGATCTAACTGGTCCATCCTACAATTGGATGACCATGTTGGGGTAATAGTTGGAGAAATGCCTAATTTTGTTTATAGGCATAAAAAGTCACTAAAGAGTCGGCATTGTTGTAATAACTACAAGAAAGCAAAGAACTCTGTAAGTTTAACAGGAATACAATACTGTCCAAAATTAAATTTTTGCTCCTCAATTGATGTTTCTCCTCTCTTTAAACATCCCATTACACTGATTGACTTTAGATTCATTATTAATGCAAACTGTTTAACCAGAAACATAGTCTATTTAGCTAGCTGCAGAGCCTGTATGTGTTTTTATGTTGGTAAAATGAATTATTCCCTACTTGAATGTATTAGGGAACATTTATATTGTACCAACATTGGTGATGTACGAAGTGCTTTGGCTAAACATCGTATAGAATGTGGACATGAACATTCTTTTGGTTTCAGAGTGGTTGAAGTTGTTACTGAGAGTGAATGTAAAGGTTATCTTATTAATTATACAGAGAGTTGTGAACTTTACTGAATTGTAAGATTGCAGGCAGATAAGTATCCCGGTTTAAATGGCAGGGTTTCTTTAAAGCCTGCCCTCAAGGCTAGACACTTTTAAGTAGTTTTATTGTTTAATTGATGTTGCTTTGTGTTTGGCTAGTTTGATTTCATTTCTAGCCACTCATTGGTGCCGTTTAATATTTAATGTTTGAGGTTTAGTGAGAGTCTATATGGTCTGATGTAGCAGTGAACAAGTTTGAAAGCACTTACCTGATTTTGTACTGCTTTAATAAATCAATACGTTTATTTTTATCATTTGGACTCTGATTTTTTGGACAACAGTTTCTTTCTGGCTGTGTTTCTGTGACTATCAATTTCTGCAGTACATATTTTTGTTTGGCAGCACAGTTAATCTCTTTTGGGGTTATTTGTAATATAATTACTTTTTATTACTGGATAATTATTTATAAAATATTATCAGCAATAATACATCAGGAACAGTTCAATTGTGGCAATTGCAATTATTATATTTGAATGCATATATCCTATCCATTATAGGGAAATAAAGGCTGCTCATTGTTATATCATAGCAGTGAGAGCTATTTATTTATTACACATTAATATCTTTCCATCATATATGAATGTGGCAAAGATGTAGAGTAGTAAATTATCATGATTGTTTATGTATTGCCAAACAAGGTTTATTGAAAAATGCAGTAATGCCACATGCCAGGTATCTAATTATCCCTTCTTTTTTGTCTCCCCTACTGTATATCTCTCATTTTTTATTTTATTTTCTTGTTGTCGTTGTTGTTGTTTTTTTGGGGGGGGTATAATTTATTAACATTCTGTTGTTTGCATGCCTTGCTGCTGAAAAATAAATGCCCAACAGCACAGAGAGGTAGGCCAACCACTGTGGCTCAGCCTAGCATACCTCCATAAATGGCACCACAGACACTCAGAATTTTGGGTTCACAGCCTGTCAGTGCTGCCTGCACAACGCCTAGCCTACCTGCTACAAATATGTCAAATTGCTCTACCCACCTGCTGGTACAGTGATACCCTCCAGGAGCAATACCAGTGCAGGTGGCAATTTTGTTACCCAGCAGGAGCTGACAGGCCTGGTGGAGGACACCATGGAGAGCAGCCTCAGTGTATGTATCAGCAGGGATCAAAAGGTCTTGCTTTGTATTGTAAAGATGATGTCACATCTGGCACTGACCCACAGAGCTGCTGCACGAGACAGTGATGACAGTTATGAAGGTGATGACTAGATTCTCACTGCTTTCAAGCTGGATGTGGATGCACCAGTGATGTCCCTTACATATCCCCAATCATGGCTTTATCTAAACTTTTGTTTCCATCACCATCCCTGTCTGTCTTGTATGGCTTTATATTTTCACATGCTTCCTAACCTACTTTATGTACCTGACCCTCTCACTCCTAAGCACCTTTCTCAGCATTTCTCTCTTTCCAAAAAAAAAATAATAATAATAATGTAATGGGCACCTGTCCCACAAAAGAAATTGCGCCCCATATATAGCTCTGTACTTCACATATGTCTCATCTTGACACACTTGATTTGGTCCAGTTGGCCATACAAAATTATTTTGTTGTTGTCACCCACTACTGGTGTGGTAACTCTCCAAAGTCAAGATATGGTGTGTATATTTATGTTGTGAAGAAGTGGATAGCTATGGTATTCTCCCACACCCCCCAAGCAAATTCCTGTATTCTTTACCCTGTGTCTTACCCTCTGCTTGCCAATTCCATTTTCTCCACTTTCCTATTCACCCCTTTCCCACATTTAATCTGGTCAAAAAATAGACTCACACACAACACATAAGGGCAGAAATGGCCCAAGGAAAAGCCTTCACCTTAAGCCCCTCCCACCACACACACCCCATCCAATCACACAAAACCTCAAGCAGACACCACCCATTTTCAATCTCTTCACAACCCCACACACTCCAACAACAATACCTACCTTCTTCAAACACACTATAATTTAAACTAGCCTAATAATCTCTCTCACCTGTCTTACCCATCTTACACACCTCCCTAACAAAGACCTGCCTCACAACCCCCATGCCACCACCTCATACCTCCCAAATACAACCCCTGCTTATACACAAATCTTCCCTGAACTCTATTCCTCCACCCAACCCATTTATTCAAACCCAAAGTACTCTCCGCCCCACCCTCTCCCACACCCTATTCTGATTTCTAACACAAAAACACTCTCCCCCTTCACAACCCTACTTCCCTATCCCCTATACACCACCCCAGTCAACTCCTCCTACATATCTCACTCTCACTCTCAGGTGACATCCACCCTAAGCCTGGTCCCAACCCCAGCGCTAAACAAAACCACTGAACCCCAAAAACCCAAATCAATCTGCCTCACCACACTTAATGCATGAAGCCTCAAAAATAAAATCCCTAACCTCCATGCCTGGCTTTCTCATAACCAACCCAACATAACCACCATCTCTGAGACCTGGCTTAAACCTTCCATCAAAGACAACAAAATGCTCCCTCCAAGATACCAGATCTTACGCAATGACAGATCTCAGAGAAAAGTAGGTGGAGTAGCTATTATCTACCCCTACACCCATACCTTAACTCCTTACACCAACCCCATCTCAACCTTTGCCAATGCTGAACTGGCAGTAGGCTCTTTAAAACTTAACAGCTTCAAATCTATATGCATCAGTTCCATCTACATCCTTCCAGGTGATAATACCAAAACACTAGAAAACATCCTCTCCTGGTTTAGCTCCACTTTCAAAAATGAAACCAATATCCTTGATGATATGAACATTAACTGGGCCTCTTTTAACTCTGTTACCCCATCTCATTCTATCAATCTATACAAATTCTCCCAACTTTTAAACCTTCCAACCAGGCCAGATAAAGATGGTACCTCTGGTACCATCATAGATTGGATACTGACAACCCATCCCAACCTTACCTCAAATGCCAGAATACTACCCGACCCTCTCAGCGACCACCTACCAGCCTTTGTAGATTGCCTCCCCTCTCCCCTACAAAAACAACACCACTACACCCAAACCCACAACCTAGCCTCCTTCAACCCTGAAAGTTTCTCAGAATGCCTAAAGCACACTGACTGGACACCTCTAAAAACCCTTCCACTAGACAGTGCTGTATCTTATTTCAACCAAACATTCCTTACCCTTCTAAACCAACTAGCTCCCCATTAGAACCAAATGCATCAGTACCATTCCCTGTCTCTGGCTATCTTATGAAATGAAACGTATTCTGCATCAAAGAGACAAAAAATGTAAACAGTACCAAAAACAGAAAACTCCCTCCTAGAATCTAAACAACTACAGAACCTGGCCAAAAAAACTAATAACAAAAGATTGTAAAACCTACTACTGCGAACTCCAATCCATGCACTCATCCAACCCTAAAAAACTTTGGAATTCTATTTCCTCTATTCTCCACCCTGGTAATAAAGACAACCCTTGTCCAGACCCTAACCTTACCAGCCTAGAAACTGCCACAAAATTCAACTCATTCTTTATAGACTGCATAGAAAAACTATCCACCTCCTTCCCTGACCCCCATCCAACCCCACCCCCTTCTGCCCTATCCCCAATCAACCTCCTCCACTTTCAGCCTAACACCCACCCCCACAAACACAATAAAAAGACTACTTCTCAAGCAAAAATGCTGTCACAATGCACCAATCTACCACATACCTTCCTCAAACAATCTGCTGAAACCATAGCCTGTCGCAGATCTATTCTTATATATATATCCATACAGGAATCCTACTTCCCAACCATCTGGCGCCATGCGTACATCATCCTACTCCACAAAGGTGGTAAAAACATAGACACAACAAATTTCAGACCCACAGCTAAACTTTCTCCTCTTTCTAAAATACTAGAAAAAACTATCCATGCATAACTCATGCCACACCTAACCCTAAACAAACTCCTCTCCCCTACTCAACACGGCTTTTGCCCCGGCCATAGTACCATGACTGCTCTCCTTTCCTTTCTTGAAATGATCAACTTAGCATGCTACAATGGCAAATATGTATCATCACTGTTTCTAGATCTCTCAAAGGCATTCAACACCATCTTCCACGCCTTACTCCTATCCCAGCTCTCATTCTTACATCTCTCTCCCTCCACTTTAGCCTGGTTCTCCAGTTACCTATCTGCATCCCAACAAGCTGTCCAATGAAAAGCATCAACCTCTCCTTTCCTGCCAACACCCACCAGCATTCCCCAAGGATCTGTACTAGGCCCTCTTCTCTTTAACATATTCATCAACAACTTCCACCACTCCAACCCTGAAGCCTCAGCAATCCAGTACACAGATGACTTCACCATCATCTGGTCAGCCTCCTGCCCCTCTGAACTGCTACTAAAAACCCAACTAGCTTTCTCCAAAACAGAATACTGGATGCAATCCACCCACCTAGCCCTAAATGCTAACAAAACAAAACTAATGATTTTTACTCCTACCAGAAACTAAGCCAAGAAGCTGAAACACCAGAAAATAAGGCAGTAGACTGTATTCCAACATAAACAATGGTAAATGAACTTGCAGTTAAGCACTTTCATCCATTAGGACATCATCAGAACTGAAAGCTCAGCCCAATCAACAGTTTAAATAATATAAAAAAGCCACATGATCAATTAAAACTAATTGGAACTAATTAGGATAAAAAATATTAAAAACACATATACAAAACTCACTGTAACTAGAATATATATTGTACTGTATATGTACCATAAAATTAAAATTATACATTTAAAGTAATAAACAGTTAACATTCCAAACTTCTAAGATGTAAAATAGAAGCAGTGGAACAAGCATCATTCAACCCTGGCTCCACATATGAATTCGTTCAGTTCGTGCAGTGGTTGGCATAAAGCAGCAATGCCGAGTGACAGTGAACACTGTGAAATTTCTTACTGCAAAAGCTGATGATTTCAATTTAATCCACAGTGGTCCAGTTACTTTCACACAAATGTGCTTAAACCCACTATGCTATGGGAATACAGATTAAAGGTAGACTAAAGACAGTACTGTAAGCCTGTTGGATGTAATGAATTAGGAATTGCTGTGGGGCTTGCTGAGATAACTACCCTGTTTGCAGACTGTTTTTCCATAGTGTCATGGGTTTGATTACAGCTGGATTTCACCTTTTTTCTCAATTTCAAGTATATAATTTGTAAATCATTTGAACTTCATTGACTCTTCTACACTAGTTAAGGTATATCTCTATAATTGCTATAAGGTTAAAGCCCAAATGTGCTATATATTGAAGCACATAAATCAACAGTTTTTATTATGACTCCTCTACTGTCTTTTTCCCTCCATGCAATGAATAACATTAAAAATACTGTATGTGTACTACTAACAACAAACCTGATTGTATACAACTTTCTACTCTGTGTATTATTAATCACTATCTTCTTCTGCTTTTGGCTTTTCCCAGTTAGGGGTCACAACAACAGATCATCTGTCTGCTCATGACTGGCAGTGGAGCTTTACAGTGCTGAGTTGCCAGCCCAGCACCCAACCTTCCAGAGAAGGCACACACATGCATGCACTTATGCCAGTTTAGAGTGCCCAGTCCACCTACAGCATGTCTTTGGGAAAAGACCAGAGCACCTGGAGGAAACCCACATGACCATAGGGAGGACATGCAGACTCTGCACAGAAGGCACCCCAGCCAAGGATTGATCCAGAGAACCTCTTGCTGTGAGGTGGCAATACTAACCGCTGCACCATCACAGCCACCCTGTACTACTAACCACTATGAACTTGTATAAAACTTTTGTACACTGTTTTTATTATTGTAAATATTATCTTGTTGTAAAAATTTTGATCTGTAACTGGTGCCTTTCTTCCTGGGCCTCCGCTGAAAATGGGTTTCTGACCCAGTGGACTTTCCCAGTCAACAAATGTCAATAAATAAATAAATGTATTGCTTCATGACATTTCATATTACTTTTGTATGTTTAATTGCAAACATCTTTATTTCTCTCCATATACAACATTTCATTAACATATGACTGAAGAGTGCAGCAAGACATCTTTTGCAAAAGAACTGCAGCAGCAACAACAGGGAAAGTTATTAAACCAACCTTATCCTGCTTATATCTATAAGTTTGTAGCACTCTCCTAACCCTTATTTTTCCCAATAGCAAGGATCATATTGTACAGAGCATGACAGATTAATGATGATTTAATAACAGTAACACACCATGCAGATGTTCCTACATGCCCCCCCAAACATATTGTTGCTATTCCTCTCTGCATCTGTCTCTATTTCTCTCTCTCTCTCTCTCTGTTCACCCCTTCTGCTTCAGTAAGGTGTCACTGTGCTTCATTCAGTTATGTTATGTAAATGTTATGCAGTAGTAATCCCTTTGCGATGTGATGAGATAATGCTCACATGTATAGATAGATTTTTGACTATTTTCAAGGGTTCTAATCCATCCATTATCTTAATGTTGCTGACCTTTCTTTGCACTATTTGATGTATACATGCCAGCTTAACATTGTTATGAGCCATAATTATACTTCTGCTTTATAAGTTACTTTGTCCCTTCCTCCATTTTACCCTGTTGATATATCTTCTCCTTTCTGTATCATTATTCTTCCCCCTCTAAATTTGCACAATGCCTGGTGCTGGGCAACAAAGGCAAATAAGTCTAAATACAAGTGCACAGTTTATGCCAATAGCTTATGATTGTATTGCCTTTGGCCACTTTACACAATAGGGTTTACGAAGATGAATACATACATTCACATTTGCTGAAATCTACTGTCACATGTGAACTATCAAAAGTATGACTTCCTGTGTGGTGTTCTTAGATAATATTCAGGTATAGATGTTTTCCTTGCATTGCTCCAAAGGTTCAAATCCAGATGAATAAAAAATTGTTTTAGAATATTTTCTCTGACTCCTTTGGCTGTAAATTTTGGCTACACCTTTCCTTAACACATCATTATCCTACTGCTATATTAATGTGCCTGCTCCCTCTTGTACTAATCTTTGTGTGAAAGGCAGCACAGAGCAGCATAAAGTACTGCTAATTCCAATTGTAAATTCGACATTTCAAAATATGATTATATATGCATTAATACTTTGCCATTAGCAGCCCAAATTAGCTTGGCAGCACTGCACTCAAAGAGTAACATAAAAATAGAATATCACGTAATTATTGTTTTAGGTTGCATAAAGTTTGTATGTCTGCATTCATTTTGTCAACAGGTTATCTTGATTTCAGAATGATACTGACGACTAATTCAGTCATTTGATGTATGTATGCTCTACAATGTTTACACTTGCGACTGTGTTAAACATTTGGTTAACCTAGTCTCACAAAATCCATCACTGTTATTCTGCAGTACACTGTCCTATATGTGACTTGCATATCTGTCTTGTTAATGCAAATTGTGCAAGTGTGAGACAATACAAGTGTGCAATCATCCTGACATGAAGTTGCAGGAAAGTTTGATTGATAAATAACAAATGTCTATGGCATCTCATAAAGTGCAACGTGTCATTGTCCTTCACAGTAATGCAATTGTTCTTGTGTGTGCATGCTGAGGTTCAGAATACAAATGTGATGTCATCTTGAATACATAAATTACCTGTATATACATCTCATATTCAATAAGTGCAGTATGTGAATTCATACATTGTTTCTTCTGTCCTTGCTAACTGCTACCTTGACTCATCATTTTCTTAACATGTTTCTGACATTTGCACTCCCCTTTGTTGCACTGCAGCTTCATAACCACATCAAATCCTTTGTTGGCATGTCATTTTTATTTATGCACATAACACAGGTATTGTCATTGACAATTTAATTATCATTACATCAACATGGCAGGATTTATGTTAAGAATGTTTCTTTGACATTTCAGCACATATAAGTATATTTTACCCATTTCCCTTTCCCTATTAATCATTATGCGCTACAAAACATTATTCTCTGTGTACAATTTCCCCATTTCACTTTCCCTCTTTCAGAATTATTTCACTGTACTTGCTCTTAATATTTCAGGGATACAGCACTTGCACATATCTTTGCCTGTTAGCTAGCTATTTTGTTTCCATTCTATGCTTTTGCATGGGAGCACCTTTCCACGGCCATGAACACCATTGCTACTTGCAATCATGTGGGCATGATGAGCAGCATGCATATTCATTTAGCAATGTTGCTCTTTGTACTAACATGCTTGCATTGCATAAAATTAGCTTGGAACCTACACAACTGTTAGTGAGTCCCAGGGACTGTCTTTCTTTTAACCAAATAAGCAAGGTTAGGATTCAAAGTTAATAAGGGAAAATTTTAGTTATGGAAACCACAAGTTCAATATTTAGGACACTTTATTTCAGAAGATTCTAGACAAATTCTACCCTCATACATTATTACTATACAAGCTGCCCCATGACCCACAACATTAAAACAGATGTGGGCTTTCCTGGAACTGAATGGTCACTGCCAGCAAGGGATTTTTAATTATGCAGAAGTAGTTAAACTATTGCGATAATTATTAAAGAAAGATACTCCTGAACCCCTGCCCTGGCAAGAACATCACAAACAGGCTTTTATTCAATTAAGAATTTTTATTTTTAAACTGTTCTACTCTTGCATTGAAAGATCATTCAAAAAGATGTTTCTTATTTTGTTGTGAAAGGAATAAAGAAACAATAAGATTACTAATGCAACATAGAAATGATGGTTTTAGACATATTTTAGTTAAACAGAAATGTGCCTGCACAAGGTACCTTAACTTGCAGATATCACTGAAGCATTTAAATTCGTAGGAAAAACAGTGACAATTTTTACAAACTCACATTATGCTTACAGGGTAGTTAATGATTTTGGGATAATTTGGAGAAAAAGGAAGTGACATCAGCAGGGACAGTTATTAAGAATGCTGTTTTTGTTCATGGACTGTTGAATGCACTATTATTTCCAAAGGAAGCTGCAGTGGTTAAATGTGCTGCACATAAGGCTGATGATCCATATATTTCAAAAGGAAATTGTTCTGCAGATATGGCAACTAGACAAGCTGCATTGTCTTATCCTGTTCACCTTCATTTTTGTAATAAATACATCACACTAACATACCTATTTCTTTACAGGAATGGTTATCTTTTCAAGAACACACTGATGACTCTGAAAAGGCGAGGTGGATCCGAGATGGCTGCATCCGCTTCCTGGATCTATTGTAGTGCCACTTAAATGGGAGGCTGATAGCCCCATGTGCTTTTCTAGGATTCGTATTACTTCACTGAAAGACCATTTCACTAATACCCATTTCACTGAGACCAAATCACCTAAAGTTCATTTCACCTAAAACACATTTCACCTAAAACTCATTTCACCTAAAACTCTTTTCACTGACAAGTAGTACTCTAAGGCAAGTTAAAGGTATATGTCCTTTTCCCCACTGTAGTGTGATCCTGGTGTTAGTATATATAGTTAGGGGGTGTGTGGGGGGCACAGCCCCCCACATTGGGGGGTGTGATGGGCATACCCCCCACCTAGTTGTGTTTTACCAAATAAAGTAAAACAAAACCAAACAACAGAAAACCAAATTAAGTGAGGGGCTATGCCCCCCACAACCCCCAATGTGGGGGGCTGTGCCCCCCACACACACCCCACTATATATACTAACACCAGGATCGCACTACAGTGGGAAAAAGGACACATACCTTTGACTTGCCTTAGAGCACTACTCGTCAGTGAAATGAGTTTTAGGTGAAATAAACATTCAGTGAAATGAACTTTAGGTGATTTAGGTCTCAGTGAAATGGGTGTCAGTGAAATAGTCTTTCAATGAAGTGATACAAATCTGCTTTTCTAACCTAGTTGGTTCAAGCTTACTGTTTGCACTTTCATTTGGGAAACTGCATTAATAAAACAAATTTTAAATGATTAGTTTGCCCCTCGCATTTCAGAGGTCATTCAGCATTTTGTGAATAGACATCTTGTTTGTTTAGAATACAGTGTGTCAAAAAGTGTTCCTGTCCCTAGAGTCTTTGAAAAAAGCCATTGGAACTCTTCTGTTGCATACAGTGTGACACAAAAGCTTAAATACACTTTGATTATTGTTGGTGTTTTTCTGGATGGGTTTAAGCTTATCCTTATGCTAAAAATGATTCTATTACAGTAGCTAAGAAACTTTTGTCTGAAATAATACCTGGATTTGGAGTAACTTGTATCCAGTCTGACCAAGGGTTGCATTTAACAAGTGAAGTGATACAACAGATGCGTAAAACATTAAACATAAGTATGCATTACATTGCCCACATGGCCACAATCTTCAGGAATTGTTGAAAGATTGAACAGAATGAATCAAACAGTAAAAGTCAGACTTGCAAAGTTATATGAGGAAACTGGTCTTATGTGGCCAAAGACATTGCCCCTAGTTTTGTTTAGTGTATGAAATGTAGTTAGAAGTAAAAGAACATTTTCATCTCATAAAATTCTCATGGGGAGGTGCATGGTAATGCTTGACGTGCCCCTACCTAGAAATTTGGGGTTACACAAGTTTGATGACTCTTGTTTTTTTTTTTTTGTTTTGTTTTTTTTTTTTGCGTGTATGTTTTTATTGCAAGTTTTTCCTTTATGTCTTGCAGCATCACCATAAACAAATCCTAGAAGCACAGAAACAACCTATTTCAGCCTGCGTCATGATTTGCAACTTGTAGATACCATTTTCATCTCATCATTTGCAAGAAGACATTCAGTACAGTCCAGATGTAAAGGACCCTTCCTTGTTTTTCTTATCACCACCGTTACCAGCAGATATGAAGGATTACCCACTTGGATCCTATGTGTCACACATGAAGAAAGCCCTCCCAAGTGATAAATGCTGAAAAAATGTAATTGACTTCACTCTTTTCAATGCTACTGAACCAATTGCAGTTCACACCACTAAAAAAAAACAGGGAAAACATTGTATCCAGAAGTGAAGCCTTTTGACAGCAGTAACATGGTTGTGCCCAGAAGTTAAATCCAGGGATTCAGCAACATCATCCATTGGAGATAAGACATAGTGATTCTTCAACATCAATCACATTTTCATCAGTGTCACAATCGGAAGTGAGGATTAATGATTCAACATTATGTTTAATGGACAATGACTGGAAGTCAGCCCAAGATCCAGGCAGTAAATCAAGTGACCAAGTGACACTGGTGGAGTCAGAGGCAACAGAAACTTCAGGATGGAGTTTGTTTGGGAAATCGATTTTATATGGACTACAGAAGAACAATCTATCATCCGTGTTTGCAGTTTTTTGTAAATCTCCTTCAGCCCGACCTGCTCGATATTGATAAAGATTCATTATTACAACAGCTGTTGAGGATCTTATCATCATTTTGCTACACTTCTTCTTGCCATCTGTAGCCACTGGAACTGTAAGTACTGAACACATTTTTATCAGAGTTAAGCATTTAACAAAAATTGCAGATATTTGTTTGGTTAAAACTGAGCAAAGAACCCCAGATTTAGGCAAAGAACCCCAGATTTGCATCCTAAATGTAATACATTTTCTGCTACCTTCTACAGCTATGCAAAGACGAAAAAGTTAGTGACTGTTTGGTGTGTGCATATATATCCACTGCACACAATGGGGGTATTCCAATAATTCCAATACCAGCAACTGATGCAGAAATCCTGCCAGCATTTCGTACTATTTTCCTAACCAGAAGCTGGAAAGTTAAAAATAATTCTACCCCTTTTTCAGTGGTTCCACTTCACATATCATCAGCTGTTACAGGACGTACTTGCTCCATCAAAAATGGAACACTTTTTGTTGGCTAGAGTACTTGCAATTTCATTAGAAAAATATATGATGGAGCTAGTGGGTTGGGTATGACAGTGTTACCTGAATTAATTTATGTTTATGGAGATAAAGCATACCAATGGTTTCCAACAGACGGGTTGTTGTTATATAGATCAAGTCATCTCAAGTATACGACATACAAAATAATAACTAGAAATTGGATTTCAGATACACCTCCTTCGTTCAATGAATTTAAAAATGTTATGAATATAGTGTGCCATATGGAAATAAACACAATTAGGACTAGAACAAACAGAAAAACATCTTATTTTATTGTATGGGATAATTTACAAAATTTGTTAAAAAAATTTTAATTTCAATAGCATGGTATTTTAGTTTAATTAATTGATCTGATTGTAGTGGATGTCTTTGTAAATACTTTAGTTGTTTTGTTGAATATTATAATAATACCTATTTTTAATTACTTGTATAAAATTGTTATGATATTTCTCTTATATGTTAAAACAATAAACCTGTTTTGAGAAAAAAAAGTATACGACATACAGAGACTTTACCTAGTGGAAAGATTTGTAATGCTTATTGCAGGTGGGAGGTAAAGGACATTAAAAACACATGGATCTTGATGATGGTGGTGTTTCTGGAGCAGGATTTGTACCTGCCTATGGGGCAATAGAATCAATATAGGAATTGAGAAAACTGTCTAAATTATTAGAAATATTAAGCGGTGGTGGTGCTGCGGTAGCGTTGTTGCCTCACAGTAAGACGCTGTCCGGTTCGATTCTCAGCTAGAGCGTCTTCTGCATGGAGACATGCATGAATGGGTGTACCTTTGTTGAAGGTTGTGCATCAGGGCTGGTGACTCGGCATGTAAAAATCAACTACCAATCATTAGCGGACCGGAGTTCTGCTGTGGCGACCCCTAACCGGGAAAAGCCGAAAGGCACACAACAACAACATTAAGCAATGCTACTTTTGAATCAATAAATCACATTATAGTTGAAATGACTGCTATGTATAGTGTGGTGCTGCAGAACAGAATGGCCCTTGCTTCTAAGGATGGTACATGTGTGCGTTTCAAAACAGAGTGGGTTTGCTTATACCAGATCATTTAAATGCCATTCACAGACACTGAGAAATTGCACAATATGTTGCAGAACTGTCTCATGCTGATGAAGCAGGCATTTCTCAGTGGCACGGTTAACCAGTTTAAATTCTTGTTGGTAATGAGTTATTTTAAATTCTTCGTACTTATCACAATAATAATCATCCTTTTAGCAATCATGCTATTCATGTCAAAATGTTGATTATGGAACTTTTAGAATCCAGAAAAAGTATCAGATTATAAAATGTTCATATTAAAAATAGAGCAGAAACATTGCCACTGACCACAATCATAAAAAGCTATGATTAAATAATGAAGAGAATGTGATGAAGGATTTTAGTAGACTGTATGACAATTTGTTTGAGCGGAAATATGCAACAGAAAAATAATTCAAGCTGTCTTTTCATTCCATCAAGTCTTAGACATATTTTGATTGTAAACAAAACTATTTGGAAAGCATTTGTATAAACATTGTGCATGTCAGGGACAAAAAGAAACTGCATGTGATGAATGCTTGATACCATATGAAAGTGTCCACCCATTTAAAAATGTTTTGCTATTGTCCAGTTATAAAGAAATATACAGCTTGAGTGATGTTTCATAGCATCAAATGGGGGAATGTGAAGGTAGAATTAAAAAAAGATGGAAAAACATTTATTAAATGTTCTATTTTGAAATTGATTTTATTTCAAGATGGATCCATGATAGTTTTGGTCTGTTTTTGAAGATCTGTTTCCTGACAACATGAAAAGTGCCATAATGATTAATGTCAGCATAAAAGTTCCAGTGTGGAACTTGGAAGTGGTGCCTGATATGGAAAAGCACAGATAAAGGATTAACAGATTCTTAGCTAGCAGAAGTAATATAAAGACATTCAGTTTTAATTGGACAGTGGTTATAGTTTAATAGGTTTATAGGTTCATAGGTGTGTACTAGGCTAATGGCCCTGGAGCCTTTACAAGCCTAGCCCCCCCCCCCCAAAAAAAATACCCAGGCACCGTGCCACCCGATGTTAGTTCACAGTGCCCATAGGCACTGTTAATACAATATAATTATAGTTACAATTTATTATATTTAGAGTTAAAAATGATGTAAAAGAATGAAGTTTCTTGTGTTCTGAGATATAAGACTTCCCATGTAGGTGTGTTCTCTGCAGTAAACATGACTATTCTCTGCTGAATTGTGTTGTCTGATGTTACTCTGTAACTTAACTTTGCTTATTGACTTCTAAAATATGTATGTGTCATATTTTGTAAGTTAAAATCAATTATTAGTGATATAGCAGACATTTCACAGCTGAGTTTCTGTACATTCACATGTAATGCACTTTTAAGGGAACAGACAACTTTGTACAGGTGACCATTGCTATGTAACACAGAAACAACCTTGTACAGAAAGGACAGTTTAGTACTTTCACGTTCATGACATAAATGCAACAGGTAGATATGGACTCATTATTATGTCACAGAGACCTAGATATAGTTTTCATAACAAATTTGGTATGTTCCAAAGAAATGGATCATTTTGGCACTCATCAATAAAAGTCACCTCATCAGAAATCGGATGTTAGGATTACTAAGGATTTTAACAAGAACTGTTTTGTATCTAATATCTTTCGGAAAAGTACCTTTTCTAACAGTTGCTTGCATTTTGATAGCCACCGCCCTTATTGTCAGAAGAAATCAGTGGTGAAAGGCCAGTTTATCAGATTGGCAAGAATGATTTCTGATGAGGTGACTTTTATTGATGAATGTCAAATATTATTGAACATGTTCACGAAGCAGGGGTACCCCAAAGAATTCTTAAAACCTATTTTTGATGAGGTAACCCACAAGAGGAGAAGTGGGTTATATTTACCTCTGTTATGTTATAACCATGGGGTTGTACTGAACAGTGATACTATGAGCAGTAGTTGTGTCCCTGAGGGTAATTTTGGTGAAATACATGGGCACAAAGTACTAATTTTAATAGGGCTTTTATAAGTACCTTTTCTTTAGATAGTTATGCATTTGGTTCCATTTTGAGATATAATTGGTTGTTGATATCTACCAACCCCCATTTGAGTAAAATATTGGAGGACAAACCAATAGTGATGTATAGGAAAGATCTTTGTTTTAAATGACTGTTGGAGAATAAACAGGAAAATAGAAGTGGTGGTGGGGCTTTGGATAGAATGCATAAGTGTGGCTGTTGTAAAATGTGTTCCTGTATTTTGGTGGGAGACCAGTTCATTCTTAATGGTTATAAGGTTATTATAAAAGGAAAATATAACTGTAATACTAAGTGGACCATATATGCTGCCAGCTGTCTTGACTGTTCAGCATATTATATTGGTAAAACCATTAGAAGGGTAAAAGAAAGGGTGTACGAACATGAGAGGGACATTAAAAATAGAAAAGATACTAATGCACTTTATAGACATGTGGAAAAAAATCCTGGACATAGATTTGGATATTTTGTGATTGACCAACTTAAAAAGGACGACAGGGGTTTAATCATTGATGAACATTTGCTAGTTAGAGAACTGAAATGGCAGCTCAGACTCAATGCCTTGAATGAACCTAGGCTAAATTATATGTGTTCTATTTCATCTATTCTATTTTTTAAGAATTTAGAATGTTAATAAGTCTTGCAACACAGGGAAGTTTTAAAGTTTTAAGTTAACATTTTTTTAGTAATTAATTGTATATTTGTTATGTAACTTTTTAATTGAATTTTAATTGATATTTAACTGTTCTGGTTGGGCACTTGTTTAGTTCTGATGATGTCCTGATGGATGAAAGTGCTAAACTCTTTTCAGTGTGTTGTTTTACAGTGTAGCTGCTGTTTGTGGTTATTAAAGCTTTTTTACTGGCTTTCGACTCTGTTTCCTGAATCTTGGAATTAATACAGAGGACAGTGCAATTTTCTGTCCAATTTTGCTGCTGTTTATTATTTTATAGCTGAAAATATAGTGGATTTGTTACTATGAGAAACAAACATGCTTTGTGGTTATTTGGTAACATCAGAGTGTACTTTTTGAGTTAATTACCTACCTGCACATTTTTCTAGCTGGCTTCTGTTTCAGAAACTAATGCATTTCAACTGACTCGTTTTTTGTAACTATATTATACATGACAGTTACCAGCAGTCCTGAACACTCCTGTGCTGGTAGGATTTGAGTATGCAGAATTAAGAGAGGCTGAGAGCAAAGAAGAGTTTTGTTTGTCAGTGGAATGACACTAGGTCTAATGATCAATTTCCAAGTCTTTAATAAATGATAGATGTGTCAGTGGTGCAACAGGTAACACACTTGCTTTTGATCCTGGAAAGCAGAAGGCTGTGGGTTGTATTCCTACTCTAGATGATTGGATCATTGACCCTGCAGTGCAGCATTAGGGGGTTCCTGTACTACTGAGTCCGTTATCTTTCAGATGAGATGATAAACTGAGATCCCATCTGCTTGAGTTGGTGGTAGTTGAGATAGATAGAAAATGTCTCATGGCACCTATTGAAAATAATAGGGGAGATGCCCTGATCACCTTGAGTCGCCCTTGAAAGAAGTTACTAGACTATTAAGACTAACATGCTCAGCAAAGGATAACAAAATAGAAGCTGACTTTTAGTCTTCATTATTACAAATATTTAAATAATGCAATTAATAGTTTCACAAAAAATAACATTTATATAATTCTGTATCCACTGGGCATTTTTAATGAGTATTATCACTGAAGTGCTTACTAACTACATGTAACTGCCTTGTGACAGTTGTAAAGATAGAGGTGGATTGAATGGAAATTTCAGTGTGAAGTAACTTCACATGCATATCTTATGAATTAAATTGTAATGCTTGGATACCCTATGTCATTTGATTGCAAACATACTTAAATAATAAAAGCAGTACATTTAGTTTGTATGTTGGTTGTGTATGTGTATGTGTTTTGGCTTTACTGTTCCAAAACAAAGGTTGCCTTACTTTATATGCCTGCTCTGCTGTTTACATTACTTTTGTATCATGTTATTACTGCTGTTTTATGTTAAAGAATTATATTTAGTTTTACTATATTTCTGTTGAAATGCCACACTTCCTACTCCTACAGTGCTGTAGGCTGGTAGTTTCCTAGGTCAGGTTTCCGTGGTTCAACTGCCATTTTATCCGTTAGCAGTTCTTTTCTTTGTTTGCCTGTGTTGCAGTGTCAGTTCTATTTTATTTTCTAATCATTGCAGTATATGGCATTCATGACCTGGCACCTGATCCTGTAAAGTGGCCCGTCTTGTTGGTCATTTTATTAGGTATCCAGCAAAACAGGGCCCAACATGTTTAACATTACAACAGTAGAACGTAAGAAGATCAAAAGTCCAGCATCACCACAGGTGCTTTGGATTTATACTCCAGTATTGGCACTGCTGTGGAACATGATGGGGTCGCTGCATTTCTGAGGTGACATTTTTCAGATAAGTTGTTTACATCGATTCTCAGTATGCCTTATCTGATGGTAATTGACATAACTGTTAAATATGCTAGAACGTTTAACATTAAAAATAACATAAAGCTATTATGAATAATCTGACTGTGCACAGAAGAGACATAATTAAACATAGAATAGAAAAATATCTGAAGAAAAACATGGAAGTACCACTTTGCCAGTCACTTCGAGGTACATGTTTTCATATAGTTACATGGTATTTTACATGAAAAGAAGTACTATTGCTTTCCTTAAGTGGTATTTTCAAGCATTACAAACTTCATGAGCCTGAATTCTGTATTAAAACAGCATAAGAAGAGGATGTATGCAGAAGATGCCAACAAACAACACATTCTACTTATTGATAAGATAGCGAAAGAACCAGTAAGGGATAAATTGCTGGCACCATGGAAAGAAACAGAGAATTAGCTGTATCAGATTATTAACAATATGGACGCACAGCAGCAAATGCTTCATTAATTGAAAATAGCCAAGAAATAAAGAGGAGGCATGTTTGGGCACTTGACATGGAAAATTACAAGGCGTTAAACTTTTAAGTTGAAGAGCCTAACTAATAGATAACAAGCTTCAGTCTAAGAACATTTGAACTGTGAACTCACAAGAAGGTCGGTAAGGCATAAATTCTTTACTGGATTTTATTTAGAGGTAGTTCTTTGGAGCCGGGGCGTGGTGATAGAAAACCTTTCCACTGAAGTTCCCTGAGAAGAGGCTATATTATATTATCAAAAAGACAGGTCAGAGAACGGCACTTACATCGAAAATGCCATTCAGCGAACTGTTCATAGTGAGATTGTGGTACAGTGAAGATCAGAAAATTTACCCTTTCCTCACTGTAGTGCATTCTCAGAGTCGGTATATATAATTAGTGGGGGGTTGCAGCCCCTCACAAGAGCAAATTCGCAGAATGGCATTTTTGATGCAAGTGCCATTTGCTGACCCATCTTTTCAATAATATAATATAGATCCCCCATGAGAATATAGGGTTACCTATTGATTGTCTGTGCTGCTCATCAACTCTCCAAAAACAACCACTACAATACCTGGAAAGCAAGTGGTATGTCAAAGGATGTCTGTGTTGTTATTCCAGAAGATCTATCATCCACAGCTAGATTGAAAAAGAATGCTTTAGAAGGAATGGGGGCTAGGTTTGTGCTCTGAGCATTTATCATGCACTGATGATATGGCATGAAGCCATATTCGTTGCATTTTTCTAAACCTTGCAGCTCTCCATTCCTAGAAATACTGGACGGTTGTTAATAAAGCATGAAAAACACTTTGAGTTACTGATGGTTCGTTAGGAGGTATTGGTACAATGGAGATGGAGACTACTGAAGTTCACAACATGCTTTGTTCAGTTGTATGTCGAGTTGTAGTAAAATTAGTAGTATATAGTATTTTTTATTATTCTGCCATCTTTATAGAACAACCATGCATATTACACCAACATTCATTGTCCGTAGTGAATATTTCCCATACTGCCATTTCTCCTTTAAAAATAAAACCTCATCCACATAAGCCCTTTCATACGAGCACTCCTATTTGATCTCCTCTATATGGAATTTCCTTCTTCATCCATTCCATTCCTTGCATGCAAAATAACTCCTGTGACAAGCATGTTTTTTACATTTTGTTATTTTTTTGCTGAACACTTAAGTAATTTTCAGGAGAGACCCAAGGTGGTAGTTGAACTACTAGGGGGAATTTGGCCAGGACATTGAGGGAATTTCCCCTAATCTTTGTGGTAGGTACCATGGGATCTTTTACATCCACCTGAGCTACCACCAACTAAGCAGATGGGACCTCAGCTTAACTTCTCATCTAAAGGACAGCTATTGGAAAAGCTAGTAAAAGACATACATTACAATTTCTCAAAAATTGTTTTTTTAGGGATTATTATAGCCAAAATTATATACTTTGCTACATTTTTCTTAAATTTCCTTATATACTCAAACAGCAACATTTCTGGCTCCATTCCTAACCTCTGTCTTTTCATACACTGCAATTATCTGAACTATTTATCTCCACCAATCCTGTATTATATTAGGGTCTATGTTATATATTTGAACTTCCAAAATGCCGAATACCTTATGTTCAAGACCATATGGTCGATATTTGAAAGTTCGAATATATAATAAAAAAAAAGAAAGAAAGAAAAACATACCTTAACAGTGTGAGCAGGGGGGGAAACACCCCTGCACCCTCCACACCCCCAACTTAAATATACCAACTCCAAGACCGCACTTCAGTGCAGAAAAGGGAAATTCTCCCATTCTGCACCATACGGCGTCGTTAAAGTCAACCTTCGAACAGTTGAAATGTCGATCATGTGGTCTCGACCATATGACAATCAACATTTCAAGCATTCGGTTATTTGACATAGACCCTTGTATTACAACCCCCAAAGAATCTGTTAAAGAACCAGACTGCATCCAAAATTGCCAACATTTTGGTTGAAAATCAGATGTTGACAAAGAGTGGTATCTATACCAAATAGTATTTTCAGCTGTATTGCACAATTATGCAAGGAAAGGTGGTTACTTCTTATTATATTGAAGTTTTCCAGTCATTAAGTCTTAATCATCTGAATGTCAAAATATTTCTCATTTCTTTAAAGAATTAATTTAGTCTTTGTCCTTCTTTAGAAAAAATATGTATATAAGCTAATTTCTTTTCTTGATTAGTGTTATATCTTTTTCTCTTTCATACTTTGTATGTATCTCAAACTTTTTTGTATCATAGATAACCCAGTTAAGTAATAATCCTTCTCTTAAGAGTATATCAAGAGAGAATGTTTTATGTTTAGGGAAAGATCTTATCAGTGGAAAACTTACTCTGTGATGTTGTTACTTGTCCATGAGACCCAAACCTGTGTATTTATGGTTATAACCTTGTAAAATCAGTCATTCTCATAACTAAATTGTGTAAGCATGAACATATCATTCATTAAAGACCATTCAAGTGCTTAACTCAGACTTCTAAATGCTGTTTTGTATAATTTATCAAAGAGTTACCACATTGAAATTCTGTGAAGGTCAAAAACTAGCTATCATGTGATGCTCCAGATATGGAGCTGCTAAACCCTCCTCAGACCATATTTGTCTTACTACTACCATTGGTATCTTAGAGGAGCAACCCCTCCATATCACATTGGAGCCACCTTTCCACAGGAATTTGTAAATAGTTCCTCTTGCTTCACATATCCTATTAATGACTGTTGGAGATATTGGGCCAGAATCAATAAGGTACCACAACATGTACACCTCTGTATACAAGGCATGATGCCTTTCCCAGATTCATCAACCATCCTTACACAGTGCTGCGTGATCCTCCAACACAAACACATGCAGATGCTAATAAGGCATTCTGTGGGGAAAGGCATATGCTAAGTAGCCGTGTGCTTTCTCCCCTGAACTGACTCTAGGAAGACATCTACACAACTGAGCAATTAAAGAAATTACTCAGCTATGTACATTGGCATGGTCATCCTCACCACATCACAGTATTGACTGTTTTCAACCACCTACCATGAGCATGGCAGTGGGGAACCACTAGACACCATGAATTAATCTTAAAGTGCCATAATAGCAGTGACATCATAAAAGGGAGTGTGGGAGATGGTGGATGCACTAGACAGTAAACACTAGGAATGAATCTTTAAAGTGCCATAATAGTATCAACATCATAATGGGAATTGGGTGGTATAGGGATACAATAAACACCAAGGATGTCTCTTTAAAGTACTGTAATAGCAGTGACATAATAATGGGGAAATAGTAAAGTGTCATACCAGCCTTAATGGCAGAACAGGGATTGGTGGGGGGTACACCACCACCAAGGCCTAATAGATACATGCTACAATTACAATCAAGTTATTATGGGGGGGGCATGAGAGGGCAGATAGGGTAAGGACAACCACAAGGACTGTGTTGTGTATGAGTGTGTGTGTGTGCGTGTGTGAGTGTGTGTGTGTGTGTGTGTGTGTGTGTGTGTGTGTGTGTGTGTGTGTGTGTGTGTGTGTGTGTGTGTGTGTGTGTGTGTGTTTTCATATTTTTGTACTGCTTGCCTAAGACATCCGTTTTTAGGGCAAAAAAACTAATGTAGAAATAATGAGTTTTCAAGAGTGGCTGCTAACTTTATATTTACTGCCATCATTGTTCAGCAAAGAATCTGGTCTATAATGATCAAGGGCATCATCTTCTTTTTCTTCATTCTCTATTAATGCAGTTAAAGTATCCCCACACAAGGGGGGGTGGGGGTTGTCACCCTGGAATGAAGGGTATGTAATATTTGCAAAAATATAGGTAAAAGTTCCTGTGAAAAGCATTTAAAATTTTCTGCAGGAATGAGCACTGAGGTCCAGGAGGCTCTGGCACTTTTTAGATGTGACATGCATATCTTTTCAAGTTATTTGCATAACTGAAAAAAACATCATCTATTCACTTGATTCTACTTACCCAATCAGTTTTCTCATTGCTATTTTACTGAAACTGGACATTGTATATCCTTTTGGAAAACTTTTTCACATGGTACTCAAATTCTGGCTGTTTACTTTCTGAAACATCTTCATTTTTTAAAATAAGTATATAATTTCTCTCCCTATCTTTTTATATTCCCCCAGAATCTCAAAAGCTTGCACAGAGTACAAGATTGGTGCAGGAGCCCACACAGGCAATATGTCTGCAGTGCGATCCAGGAACAGCCTGCAGGGGCATGCACGAGTGCTCCTGCACTAATCTTGCATGGACTAAGCTCTGGTATGCAAATCACCCCATTTGCAGGTGAAAGCCATGCAAATGAGGTGATTTTGCAATCCAGGAAACTTGCAACAGTCCGTGCAAGACCAGTGCTATCTGCAGAAATGTATTCGGTTAGTAACCGAGTACATTTCTGCAAAATCCAAAACAGAGCTATGACAGTTCCAATTAAAGGCTGCATATCATTGAGGAAGCATGCCAGTGGCCAAGTATAAGGCCATTGGCATTGCAAACAATACAAAAAATAAAAAAAAAACTTTTATTTTTTTTTAGCCAATCTCGGTTGTTTAAGCATAGGGCAGTGGCGCGCAAACGAGATTGGGGGGAAAAATAAGAAAATAAACCTAAAATAAGCATTCTAACTACAATCAGTATTCTGCCATGCAAGTCAATGGCAGGCAGAAGACAACCTGGCCAGTGAGTAGTGGTTGCTAAGGAGGGAGGCTCAGTGTGATGCATGTAACTATACATTAGCAGGCAATCCTATGCAAATGAGGGGAAGGATAGTAAATCCCAGTTTCCTCAGCATGTGAGTTAGGTCCCAACAGTGCAAGAGTATGAATAGTTGAGTGCAAGCCTAGGAGGTAGGTGACATCATGAGGAGGTGTTTCGGGCATACTGTAAGCAGAGTGGAGCCCTGTGGTGTGTCTAAACCTGCCTAGCACTCTTTACAAAGTGTAAGCGGGTGTGCGCACCGCTCACCGGGTTTTACAGGAAGAAAAAAGAAGTTAAACCAGGAAATAGCAGCAGTATGCACATTTGAGCACTCTGTTTGTGTGGTGTGCACACGGGCTTAAACAGGGAGGCAATGGGAAGGGAAAACAGCAGTAGGAAGGTATTCAAAGAGAACTAGCTTAGCTGGCAGGTGAAATGTATCAGAATCAGCCAATTACACAGGCAGCAGACCAGCCCAGCCCAGAACACTACTATGAACTAAGCAAACACCTTCCCCTCTGCTTTTTCACACACTCTACACCACTGGTGTATACAAGCGGAGAAATTTTAACAAACAAACAAACCTACAAAATTAGAAGGGCTGCAGAAGGCAACATAGAACAACATGTGCAAGAGGCTGAGGGTGGTGAATGAACCTACCATGGCCTACAAGAGCTGGAGATAGTGGAGCGCTATTGGGTGGACAGAGACCTCCTATCGCAAATTGTTGAGCTGTGACGGCCACACCTGACACACCAAACTGACCAAGGGGAACCCATCCCAGTGGATACCAAGGTATGTGTAGACCTAGGTATACTAGCCACAGGTACCGCTCAAAGCACAACTGGAGATATCATGGGGATCTCACAGGCATCAGCATCCAGAGTATTCCACCAGTTCCTGGATGCCATGTCAGCACATGCCAGTGAGTACGTATATTCCCTCAACACCCATGAGGTGTTGACCAGCAATATGCATCTCTTCCACCAAATAGCAAAATACCCTGGGGTAGTGGGTGCTATAGACTGCATGCACATATGCATCAAAGCACCACCGGTGAGCAGGGTAGGGCCTACATCAACCGCAGGGGCATTCCCTCCATCAACTGCCAGGTTAATGAATGTGTGTACTGGCTGGCCTGGAAGCTATTCCCACATATGGCATCTGACGCAGCTGTACCAGAGATTTGCCAGTGGGGACATTCCCTATGGTCACCTAGTGGGGGATGCTGGGTACACACTGAAGCCGTGGCTGATGGCACCCCTCAGAAATGCACACACACCTGAACAATGCCATAATGAAGCACACACACCGGCCAGACATATAATAGAGCATGTGTTTGGGATGCTCAGATCACAGTTCCAGTGTCTGGACACATCTGGTGGAGCCTTGCAGTATTCACCAGCTACATGTACCCAAATTGTTATGGTATGTGCTATGCTACACAATATGATCCTGTGGAAACAGCTGCAGCAGGAACAGCATGGGGCAGGGCCACACAGCCCCCCACCAATGCCAAGGCCTGCACCGGCACAGATTGACCTGGAAGAGGAATAACCTGAGCCTGCCCCATTAGGCTGAAGGAGGAGTGCCCAGTATGCCCTAGCCTTGGCAAAGAGGCAACTCATAGCACATGCACAGACACTGTAGGAACCCAGGGAATGACACTGCTCTCTGACTTGCACATACAGTAAAAGGGATACCAAATATGACACTACCTGTGCTCAACCATGTATAAGAGTGTACTATGTGCATCTGACATAGGCAGCTCTCCAGCACCATGCGCAAGTCTGGCACACCCTCAAGGTAAGACAATCAACATACCAATTGCCAAATGGAGTAGAATGTGTTGTTACCTGTAGCTATGGTAAGGATCTGAGCATGCAAGGGAATTGGGTGGCTGAATGTTATGGCAGCAGACAGTAGACACCCATAGTGGCACCATGACATCTGTAACACATACTGGAGTCACCATAATAGCCAGTACTACACAGGGTGACAAAACCCACTGTAGGAAATGTGCTGAGTGACATGTGTGTCCATATGACCCACACATGCCAGTCAGGACAGTTCACATACCCAACAACAGTCTCAGCCAGCAGGACAGGTCTAGACAAACCCAAACAGAGCCTTTGCCATGGCCCCAGAATGATGGCTATGGTTAACCTCCTCCCCAGGCCTACACAGACAGACCACAACAGGGCAGGTAGCGGGATGTTAGTTTGGAAGGGTAGGAAGTCAGACAATAATATGTAGGGCAACCAAAGCCATGATCTGTAGTACACTGGTATGCCTCTAGTCAGCATGATAGTTAGCAATACAGAATGAAATGGAGTACCTGACATACCAGTACAGTCATAGCAAATGTGTACAAGTTTCACGTGTGCCCCGCACATCCTACATAGTAATGTAATAACGGTCAAGTGTGTGCCCTCAACCCTGTGTAGAAATGTAGAAAAAGTCAGGTGTGCCCCCCCCCCCCATCCTACATAGTAATGCAATAACAGTCAGGTGTGCCCCCCCACTTCTGTGTAGAAATGTAGAAACAGTCAGGTGTGCCCCCCCCCCCCCGCTATGCAGAAATGTAGTAAGAGTCAAAGCCAAATGATCGATGGATACCCTGCAGAGACAGCAAGCTACCTGTCGGTGTACAACACAAAAGTCAGCACTGCAGCACAAACTACCTGGACACGATCCACAAATTCAATACAGACAGCCATACTGGGCATGCTCACACACTTAGGGAAATGAAGGCAATGTCAATTTACAACATACTGAAAGGTCATAGTGGGCATGCTCACACACTTAAACACATGAAGGCCATGACTGCAAACACCAGTGGACCAGACATATCTGGCAGGTGCAGTTGTTAGTGCAGACACTCGTCAGTATGCACCACTCATGCCTTGCACACACACTGGATAGGAATACAGATATATATGTCAGGGCAACACACTATAATAAGCCAAAGGTAGACGTACATAGATGTTTGGAAGTGGGTGACTGTGAGAAGGAGGCATCCAGGCCTGTCCCACCCAGCACACAGCCAAAGGGCCCCAAACACATGAGGTGCAGATGTCACTCACTGCAGATACTAGCCACCAGTATCTGTCAGCATTACAGACTATTTGGTGCACGTGCCAGCTGTGCAACATGACTGTACAAGGAAGTAGTCATCTAGCAGCTGTATACATGTGCCTGTGACATATGATCCTGTGTGTGCCCGCATGTGGTGTGTCACCCTTAGTTGAATGGGTTATGGCCTATGCACACACCGCCCTTCCCATAGCCCTACTATGACAAGCCTGCTAAGGTCATCCAATGTGAAATACACCTTTGGGAGAGTTGTAGCCCAGTAATCTCCATGGCGTGTCCCATAACTGCATACTGTTGTAGTGTGATAAATTAGTTAGGTAGGAGATCTAACCCCAGACTTGGCAACTGTGTGTGTGTTTGTGTGCGTGTCTGACTGTGTAGAGAGCAATGCATTTTAGGGTACTCACACTCCTTACAATTCATATACTCACCTTTGGCAAGACTGCTGATGTCACCCACCTAGAAATACACCTCTGGGAAGGTTGCAGCCTAGTAATCTCCGTAGCGCGTCCTGTAACTATGTACTGCTGTAGTGTGATAAAGTAGGTAAGTAGGAGTTCTAAACCCAGACTTGGCAACTGTGTGTGCATGTCTGACTATGTAGAAAGTAATGCTTTTTAAGGTATTCACACTCCTTACAATTCATATATTCAACTTTGGCAAGGCTGCTGATTTCACCCACCTAGAAATATACCTCTGGGAAGGCTGTAGCCCATGAATTTCCATAACACGTCCTGCAACTGCATACTGCTGTAGTGTGATAAAATAGTCAGGTAGGAGTTCAAACCCCAGACTTGGCAACTGTGTGTGTGTGTGTGTGTGTGTGTGTGTGTGTGTGTGTGTGTGTGTGTGTGTGTGTGTGTGTGTGTGTGTCTGACTGTGTAGAGAGCAATGCTTTTTTAGGCTACTCACACTCCTTACAATTCATGTACTCAACTTTGGCAATGCTGCTGATGTCATCCACCTAGAAATACACTTCTGGGAAAGTTATAGCCTAGTAATCTCCATAGCACATCCTGTAACTATATACTGCCATAGTGTGATAAAGTAGTTAGGTAGGAGATCTAACCCCAGACTTGGCAAGTGTGTTTGTGTGCATGTCTCTGACTGTGTAGAAAGCAATGCGTTTTAGGGTACTCACACTCCTTACAACTCATATACTCAACTTTGGCAAGGCTGTTGATGTCACCCACCTAGAAATACATGTCTGAGAAGATTGTAGTCCAGTAATCTCTGTAGCGCATACTGCTGTAGTGTGATAAAGTAGTTAAATAGGATTTCTAACTCCCAACTTGGCAAGTGTGTTTGTGTGCGTGTTTGTCTCTGTGTAAAGAGCAATGCTTTTTAGTGTACTCAGGCTCCTTACAATTCATATACTCAACTTTGGCAAGGCTGCTGATGTCACCCACCTAGAAATACACCTCTGTGAAGGCTGTAGCCCAGAAATCTTTGTAGCATTCCTGTAACTGCGTACTGCTGTAGTGTGATGTAGAACTGTGGTAGGGTTCCATCCCCACCCATGGCAGTTCTGGATGTCTTGTGTGTGTTTCAATGTCTGTGTACAGAGCAATGTATTATAGGCTAGTCACACTCTGTACATTTCAAATGGCCTACTTTGGTAATCCTGCTAATGTCATTCATTGTGAAATACACCTTCGGGGAAGGAGTTCTCTAGAAATCCCCGTGGTGTGTCCTATAACAGTTCTATGCTGTAGTGTGATATGGACATCTGTTAGGGGTTCTATACCCACACATGTTGGTTGTGGATGTTTTGTGTGTGTCTCACTGTCTGTGTAGGGAGCAATGTAGTTTAGGCTAGTCACAGACAGTACATTTCAAATGGCCTACTTTGGCAATCCTGCTGATGTCATTCATTGTGGAATACACCTTTGGGGAAGGAGCTCTCTAGTAATCCCTGTGGTGCGTCCTATAACAACTCCATGCTGTAATATGATTTAGATCTCTGTTAGGGGTTCTATATCCGCACATGTCAGTAGTGGATGTTTTGTGTGTGTCTCACTGTCTGTGTAGGGAGCAATGCATTTTAGGCTAATCACACACAGTACATTTCAAATGGCCTACTCTGGCAATCCTGCTGATGTCATTGATTGTGAAATACACCTTTGGAAAAAGCGTTCCCTAGTAATCCATGTGGTGCATCCTATAACAGCTCCATGCTGTAGTGTGATATAGACCTCTGTTAGGGGTTCTATGCTGACACATGTCACTTGTGGATGTTTTGTGTGTATGTCACTGTCTGTGTAGGGAACAATGCATTTTAGGCTAGTCACACTCACTACAATTCAAATGTCCTACTTTGGCAATCCTGCTGATGTCATCCAATGTGATATACACCTTAGAGGAAGGAGTACTCCAGTAATCCCCATGGCGCATGCTATAACTGTGTAGTGCTATAGTGTAATAAACTAGTTAGTTAAGGGTTCTACTCCCAAACACTATAGGTGTGTGTGTGTGTGTGTGTGTGTGTGTGTGTGTGTGTGTGTGTGTGTGTGTGTGTGTGTGTGTGTGTGTGTGTGTGTGTGTGTGTGTGTGTGTGTTTGTAACATGTATCCTGTGTGGAGGTGGCTGTGAGGGTTAACCAATTGTGGAGCGGGTTTTGCATATTTCTTATATGGTGGCCCTACTATATATCACAATGTCCACTGTACAGGGATAACAGGTGTTAAATAGCTGAGAGGCTAGGGTGCAAAGACATACCAAGACATGTGACATCAAGGCCAGGCAATCACAGTTAGCCACCCCAGTATTACCCAGAGCACACTCTCAACCCATGTCTCATACACACATGCGCATGCACACACACACACACACACACACACACACACACACACACACACACACACACACACACACACACACACACACGCCTAGGCAGCAGCCAATATGTGGGTAGTACACTGCATATTGTCCACTGATAGTAATTATGGGGTGATAGCTGTGGGCTACAGAGGGCATGGCACCCTGTCCATCTGTCCAATATGCATGTACATGCAGACAGTGCACCTTCCCCATGTTCCCCAATGGACACCTAAAACACCTGTGGTGCCATCACATGTGATCCACGAATGACATACCATGCCTGACAACATGCCCTGTATTGCCAGATGCAACTGACCCCAGAGAATGCTGTTAGCATGCTATCAAATTAGGTGCAGGGTAACCCTGCTGCCCATTACCAGTTCCCACCACAGGTGGGCAAGACTGGCACATCTGATGATAATCTGTGTTCACGACATGGGCCAGACACCACAGGTACAGTTCTACATGTCACTGTACATGCATGTGGGAGGTGTGCACATCCCAGACACCGTCCATGTCATGGACTAAGGAACACAGACATAGCAAGGGATGCACAGCATTGGCCACACAGAATAGTCACCCAGGTGACTGGATGGGGGATACAATACCCACCTGTGTAGGAAAATACAGACACTACAGCCTGAGCCACAATGCAGACCATTGTCATGTGGCCTGATGCCAAGGTATTTCCATCATCTAGCCTTGTACAGCTGTCTGGCACAGTCGACCACCACACACCCGTGCAGACATGCACCCATGCATGTCAGTACTGGCACCCTGTGTGTTTGTGTGTGTGATGTATGGTGCATATGTTCACATCCACATGCCCTACAACCCCCATGGGCATACTGAATCATGCTGCCTGATGTCAGACACCTCCCCATACCCTTATCTCATACAACCCCCATATGACCCATGTGGTGCATGTGATACCTGCACAGTGATGTGTTGTGGCAGTCCCACTACTGATGGGTTTTAATCCTCGCCCTGCAAAGTGTGTCAATGTGCGTGCATCCCTGTGAGAGTGTGGCTATGTTGATGCTGGCACCTGTTCATGCAGATAGGCATGTGTACATCACCTACCGTATAGCTACCGTATCCCTGTTGCAGATGTCAGTCGCCATTACATATATGTTCTGAGGGCTCCACAACAGGTAACCCATTTGGTGCATCCAATAACTGCATACAACTGTAATAGCACTACATAGTCGTCAGGGGTTTTATACCCTGTGCTGGTAGGTGTGTGACACAAACATGCTTAGATTTTACTCTCCCACCACTCCCTGACTTGTCTTTGCCTCTGTCTTCCTCTCCCACTCCCTCTCTGGTGGATGTGGAGACCTACACCTGCTTTGTTTGGCAGCAGCTTGTGTATTTTAAGTGATGCACATGATCAGCTGATGGCCACTGCATGAACTGCAGCCCTCCCCTAGCTGATTGCATGTGGAACAGCTGTGGTAACATTCTCATAGCCAATTGCATGGAAACACACTCCAATATCTAGGAACATCATGTTGGTGTTGGCCCTTTGCATTCACTGTGAGCAGGAACTAGATCTGTTGTTTGGCAAATAGCATCTCAGATGGATTGGGCAGTTACCTATAACAACATACACTGTGGAAACAGGGCAACACACAGGAGGGGGATGTGCCTGATCTGATTATAGACTGTAAGTGCTGCTATACTGCATTTGGAGTACTGTTGGTTTAACAGTGTGTGTGTGGATATGACTGTCCTACATGTCTCAGTTCCTGCCATGTCAGTTCCATGTTTATGAGGAATCCCCATCTGCAAGGTAATTTGCAGACAGGGCAGTGTGTTGTGCCTTTGGTTTCATGTGTTACCAATGGAGCATCTATCTTTGGACTGCAGAAGGCAGTGTGAGGATTGCAGTCTGTAGATGGTGAAAGCTGTGACAGTTACTGGCTTCTTATCCCTCATAGGACATATGTTGCAATAAACCCTGTTACGAGAGTAAATGTATGAGGTTATCACAGCAACATGTCATTATTGGCCCTGTGTATGTGCTTCCAGCCACAACTCTGTCAACCTGTGTACATATGTCATGCATGAAGTGGTGCATATGTGCTGTATACCATAATTAGTGTCATCATATCTGATAACAAGCCATTGAGATATCAGACTGCTACATGTGTTATGTACAGTAGGGAATACATTTGATGACATAACCTGGACATTCTGTGGATGTTTGTACTATTCTGAGGTCTGTGTACTTATGGTGAATGTCAACAGTGTGTGTATTGTTAATATGTACTTTAGCCTGTGTACAGACTGTGGTAGATGTCCTTGTTCTAGGTCCCATCTTATCTGATGTTACATGCTGCTTCACTGTATGGTACCATATTACCGTACATGTTTGTAGGGCCATACACACACATGTCCCATACCACAGACAGCCATCAGACCAAAGTGTGTAGCAGCCCAGTATATGTAGGGTCAGTCTGTAAGTGGCACATATAAGGATGGTGTCGAACTGATAGCCCATATACTGTAATATTATGCTAGCTTAACATATGTGGCTGTGGCTGTGTTCACATTGGTTGTGGTTTTGCACTTTCACACACGGGTATCTTACCCTGTGGTGTGACATGCCTGTAGAGCCTGTTATATATGCAGGTACATGTGCATTCCCCCATAGGAGATGTAGGCCAGTGTTGAGCCAGTCTGCCTGTAGCCTGCACAGTGCATTGTTACATGCCTAGCAGCTTAGTGTACTTACCCAGTGAGATGTCATGTGCAGATACTTGCCAGATGTACTGCTGCCGGGCCTCCCTTAACAGTCATGCATGTCAGACAGAGCAGTGGGATGCTATACAGATGTATGTCAATATCTAGTGGGTAGTATGTTGCCATGGCACCCCTGTACCAGCAGTCATTATGTGTCAGGCCAGACAGGGATGAGTGAATGTATAACCTTTGGTGGCAAATGTATTCCAGTCGTTATGTGTTATACCCATCTACATGGCTGTCTACATCCATATTGTCAGGCATGGTACACATGTTTAGCACTAAGGGGTTATGTGTATACCACTGGACTGTACACAGTGTGTCAGAATGTCCACATATATTGTCCAATATCTCTGCTGCATTCCACAGGGGCATTACATGCTAGCAGGGTCATTTATTGCACTGTTGTGATTATTTTGCTACTTGTGTATCTCTGCTACCTTTAAACTAAAACAAAAAAAAAAAAACTTGCTTTTTTCCCACTTTCTGAAATTTAAGAAAGTTCAGTTACAGATCTGCTGTTCCGAACTGTTTGTAAGTTTCTTGGAGGCCAGTGCTTGCTTGGACTAAGGGGAAGTCTCTGTGTTCACCAGTGGCAGTGGTTAACACTGAACAGCCTGCCTGTCCCTGTAGGAGTGGTTACTGCCTAGAAGCTGTAGTTTTATTGGCCATTTTGGGTCAATTCTAAACTCCTTGATCTCTATCTCTTAAAACCCTGCTGCCTCGTGCTTTTGGCGTCTTTCCAGGCTTGTTAGTTGTTGCTGAAGTACTTACCAAGGAGAGAAAACGCTGAGAGGAGAAAGGAGCCACTTTTGAGATTTTAAGTATTTTCTTCTGCTTTTTTGTTAAGAATTACTGCTTTGCCGCCTACTTTTCGGCATTTTCCAGCTTGCTAAAGTTTAAATATGTATTAGAAACAGTATTTAGAACACATCTAGAGCCTGTTTACTGCATTTCCTGTGTTGCACTTAATTTAAAATCGTTTTTTCTCTTAAAACTGCATTTTAACTGACTTTGGCCTAGCACTCAAGTGTGGGGTCATTTATTGCACTGTTGTGATTATTTTACTACTTGTGTATCTCTGCTACCTTTAAACTAAAACAAAAAGAAAAAAAACAAAAAAATCTTGCTTTTTTCCCACTTTCTGAAATTTAAGAAAGTTCAGTTACAGATCTGCTGTTCTGAACTGTTTGTAAGTTTCTTGGAGGCCAGTGCTTGCTTGGACTAAAGGGAAGTCTCTGTGTTCACCAGTGGCAGTGGTTAACACTGAACAGCCTGCCTGTCCCTGTAGGAGTGGTTACTGCCTAGAAGCTGTAGTTTTATTGGCCATTTTGGGTCAATTCTAAACTCCTTGATCTCTATCTCTTAAAACCCTGCTGCCTCATGCTTTTGGCATCTTTCCAGGCTTGTTAGTTGTTGCTGAAGCACCTACCAAGGGGAGAAAACACTGAGAGGAGAAAGGAGCCACTTTTGAGATTTTAAGTATTTTCTTCTGTTTTTTTTAAGAATTACTGCTTTGCTGCCTACTTTTCCGCATTTTTCAGCTTGCTAAAGTTTAAATCTGTATTAGAAACAGTATTTAGAACACATCTAGAGCCTGTTTACTGCATTTCCTGTGTTGCACTTAATTTAAAATCTTTTTTTTTTTCTCTTAAAACTGCATTTTACTTGACTTTGGCCTAGCGCTCAAGTGTGGGGTCATTTATTGCACTGTTGTGATTATTTTGCTACGTGTGTATCTCTGCTACCTTTAAACTAAAACAAAAAAAAAAAATCTTGCTTTTTTCCCACTTTCTGAAATTTAAGAAAGTTCAGTTACAGATCTGCTGTTCTGAACTGTTTGTAAGTTTCTTGGAGGCTAGTGCTTGCTTGGACTAAAGGGAAGTCTCTGCATTCACCAGTGGCAGTGGTTAACACTGAACAGCCTGCCTGTCCCTCTAGGAGTGGTTACTGCCTAGAAGCTGTAGTTTTATTGGCCATTTTGGGTCAATTCTAAACTCCTTGATCGCTATCTCTTAAAAACCTATAGTAGAACAGGCAGAAGATAACCAAAGAAATCCAATGAACTCTTCCTGTGGAAGCAGAACTTACTTTATTTCACAAAACGAACAGTGTAAAAAGTGATATCCACTTAAAAACCTGCAACCCTCTTTTAGAGCGGTCTTACGCACTGAGCAGTGTCGGGCAGCGCCGCTTAAACAAGCTTAAACTATTCCCGGCTCCACAAAGTCTACTCTTCACTTTTTCCCTTAGAACTGCTCTAAATCTCAAATTAAGCACTCTATTCTCATTCTAAAGCCCTGCACTTGCTCGTATAAGTAATCTCATAGGTAAACACAAACTAAAGCACTACATCCTCTTATACTCCTTCAAAGCACTTGCTCCCTATTGGTTATTTCTGATCAGTCAATAAGTAGTTCCCTATATTATTCAAGCATGTCCAAAGGTCAATTTCGAGTTTACTCTCCAGTCCAGCTGGTGAATCTGGGAATCTTGAGGCAATGTTACAACTGCCTTATGTATACAGACCACCCTCTCCTTCTCCCAACAAGCTCAAATATATGTGAGAGATGCAACTATATAGCCAAACTGGAGGCTAAGCTCTCTCAACCCAGTACTGGCACAGCCTGTCAGGAGGAGAAGGTAACCACACACACCACAAATCCAGTCTCACATAGACCTATCGCATCAGCAAACCAAAGACATAAACACACAAAAACATACTTGGAGGCTCTAAATAAAAATCTGCCTAAGCACCAGAGACCACCAAAGCAGACATCCAAGCAACACCTACCACGAAGCTATATCCACGTAGCACATAGCTCATAAAGTCAGTGTGCCACACAGTCACAGCCCTTAAGGCTAAACAACACACCTAATACACTTGTAATAGTTGACTCTATTGTCAGACACACTGTCGCCCCACTCACCAGGCTGAACAAGGAGAAGGTCACTGTAAGCTGCCTGTCGGGTGCCAGGATCCACGACATAACACAAGCACTCGGGTCACTCCAAAGCAAGTACAAGTATGACTCCGTCATTGTCCATGCTGGTGTGAATGACCTGAGACGTACCTCCCTGGAATACATGAAAAAAGACGTACAGGAGCTCTTTGATCATGTAGCCCAGGCCGGTATGACCCTGACCTTGAGTAGCATCTTACCCTCACCAAGAATGATGCCACAGTATAAAGACAAAATGATCAATTTTAACAATTGGCTAAAGTATTGGTGTCATTCAAAGGGGATCCAGTGTCTGTCAGCCTGGGATGACATGCTCGACAAGCCATGTTGCTTCGCTAGGGACGGCTTGCACCTGTCACCCTTAGGCTTTCGTATACTGGCCAAGGCTCTTGCCCCCCCCATAGTGCCTTTTTTAGGCAAGGCTCAAAGGACAAACCCACCTCCATAGACAACCCAAAGTTAAAAAAACTAAAGGTAATGCTACTCAATGCCAGAAGTCTAAACCTCAAGATGCACGCACTCGAGACTCTCCTCAGTATGGAGAAAATCGATGTCAATGCAGTAAAAGAAACCTGGTTCAAGGCTCCTGGCAGCACCCTAGCACTACCAGGTTATAACTCATACCATGCGTTTTGGCCACAAAACTCGGACCGAACCACAAAAGGAGGGGGAGTATCCATATTTATTAAAGATACCAACACCTCCAGGCTAGTGGCACTGCACGAAGCTTCGGAGACCATCCATGTGCAACTAACAGTGGGCAAAACTGCCTTTCAGTTTGTAGCCTGCTAAGGAACCCCCTCCCAAACACAGGAACCTCACTCGGCTTTCCTGAGAACACTGGAGAATATGAAGGTCTCTCCAAACACTATTATACTGGGTGACTTCAACTACCCAAACATCGATTGGGAAAACTACTCAAGCCCAAACACCCTAGCCCAACGGTTCCTAGAATTTATAAACTCAAATGCTATGGAACAACTGGTCACCACTCCAACAAGAGGAGAAAACATACTGGATCTGGTCATCACCAACATGGGGTCTCTGTGTTCCACACCAGAGGTATACCCCTCATTGGTAAGATCAGACCATAAACAAATCTCACTGGACATCCATATTCCATCCCCACCCCTAGCCAAGGAAACCACAATGAATAACTTCTCAAAAGCAAACTTCACACTTCTCAAAACTGAGGTGGAATCCTTCAAAGCCCCCGGGCCAGTGGACAATACAGCCCAAAATGCAGAATCCTTTACAAAAGCATTCTATGGACACCTACAGGAATGCATGGAGCATGCTATCCCAAATGAAACCAAGATTCACTCCTCCAAAGGCAGGAGACCTGTCTGGTGGACCCTGGCCATAAATAAGCTATACAACAGAAGGAGAAAGCTAATACATGACAGAGCAAAATACCAAAAAGGGAAGGCATCACTGATCAGTACTAGCAAAAAACTACGATCTCTCATAAAATCTTCTAAGGCCAGCTTTGAAAGAAAAATTGCACAAGACACTAAAGATAATCACAAGGCCTTCTTTAGTTATGTCAGAAACCTGGGAGGCAACTCCCAGATATGCTCTGAGTTAGTGCAAAATGACAAAAAATTCACTGAACCCACAGACATTGCCAACATCCTGGCAGAAAGGTTCAGTGCAACCCCCCCCCTTCCCCCAAAAAGAGCAAATGTCTATCCCAACAGAGTGTAGCCTTCCTGAGATCACAGATTCACAGGTGAGAGCTGCCCTCTCCAAAGCTAAAAACAGCATCAATGGGACCAGACGGTGTCCCGTGCTGTGTCTTACATGAGCTCCAAGAAGAACTAAACCCTCATATAAAGTCACTGTTCAATCTCAGCCTTACTACAGGATATGTTCCCAAGGAATGGCGTACAGCAAAAGTGGTCCCACTCCACAAAGGTGGTGCCACAACAGACCCCGGAAACTATCGCCCTATAAGCCTGACTAGCCTGGTCTGCAAAGCTATGGAATGTATCATCATGGAAATCATAAACAAAGACATTGGGAACCTCCAGACACTGGATCCTACCCAATTCGGCTTCATTAAGGGAAGATCTTGCTTCAAGCCATAGATGAAGGGAAGGTAGTCCACACAGCCTACCTAGACCTCGTAAAGGCCTTTGACACAGTACCCCACTCGGGCATCATAAATAAGCTCACCAACTTAAATATCATCCCCTATGTCACAAGATGGGTTGCAAACTGGCTCAGGGATAGAACCCACATGGTCAGAATAGCAGGTGCCATGTCAGACTCTAAACCAGTTACAAGTGGTGTCCCACAAGGCTCAGTCCTGGGGCCTCTCTTGTTCGGTATATATTTCTCCGAGGTACAGGCTAACACGGGTGGACTATGGCTGACCAAGTTAGCAGATGACTGCAAACTGGGTGCTATAATCGACTCTCCGACTGACACAAGCATCCTCCAAAAGGGTCTCACAGAGACGAATAACTGGTGCCAGAGCCATGGCCTAAAGCTAAATGCCAAAAAGTGCATAGTCATCCCCTTTGGAAAAAACAAAGTGCCCACAAATTACCACATAGGTGGTAATCCATTAAGTACTGAAGAAGTAATTAGGGACTTGGGGACCCAAGTAGATAGCAATCTCTCCTTTGACAATCACGTTGCCAAAGTGGTTAGAAAGATCTTCTATATAGCCCGCCTTATCATGAAAGGGTTCACATCTAGATCAAGAGAGGTAATTGTGCCCCTCTACTCATCACTTTTCAGGCCCATAATTGAGTACAATTCCCCGTTTGGGATGTACCTTACCCGACACCTTCAGCAACTGGAAAGACCCCAAAAGTATCTCACCAAGAGGATCAAGGGGCTCAAACAGATGCCCTATGCAGTTCGGCTAAAGAAACTCCAGCTCTACTCAGTTGCGTACCGCCTACTCAGAGGCGATCTGTGTCTGGCGTATAAAGCCATGTCCAACCCAGAATTAATGGACATGCTTCACCTCAGGAAATCTAAATCCCTTAGAGCTACACGCTCCAGGGACCTGAACCTCAGCACAGAAATAAATAGGACATGCTGGAGGGACAGATTCATATCCCAGAGGCTCCCCTCACTCTGGAACAAAATCCCAATCCATGTCAAGCAGAGCCTCTCACTGACCCTCTTCAAGAGAAATCTTGACGAATGGATGGGAGATCATAAGTTTACCCCTGGGATCTCTTCTGTGTCCCTGCTTGACAGAGGTACAGTAAACAAACCTTAAAAGAGCTACCTTCTGTGACCTACTATACAGAGGCACAGTCAACTCATCTAAAAGGGTGGTGAAAGCCAAACATACTCTGGCTAGGCTTATAAATGCCCTAGGGCAGATAGCCTAGTATCAACCTATGAACCTATGAACCTACTATGATGTCCTTAGGATGTCTGTCAGTAGCCAATGGCACACACATTATAAGGTGATGTGACCTCCAACACACACTATGTCTGTGAAGACAATCCCAATGACAGTAGCAATAGTCTACTAATATACCTGCTATACATGCCTGACATCTCCTTGCACTACGACTGTGGGACTATAGAGGCTGAGGTAGGGCTACACTCCATGTCCAGGACATATGGTGGAAATATATGTACATATTATAGCCTCACAGTAAGACGCTGTCCGGTTCGATTCTCAGCTAGAGCGTCTTCTGCGTGGAGACATGCGTGAATCGGCCTACCTTCATTGAAGGTTGTGCATCAGGCCTGGCAAGCCGGCACGTAAAAATCAACTGCCAATCATTAGCGGACCGGAGTTCCACTGTGGTGACCCCTAACCGGGAAATGGCAACCACCTACTCTAACCCCCTACATCATGTGGGCATGGTCCCTTTACATTGCTTGTGTGATGGACATCCTTCCTGTGTGTGGGCATCGGTGTTACAGACAGCAGGTAGCAATGCCTCTTACAGGAGAAGCGGCACATTCAGGGCAGCTATGTATTTGTTGGAGGTTCAGGAACTACAGACAGAGTGTGTGTATAGTTGTGCTATGCTTTGTATAGTACTGGTGTTACAGGGTGTGTGTGTACATACTACTTTACCTTGGAATGCAGTCTGTCTGCATAGCTGTCAACTGTGGGCCTATCCCAGAGGTGTGCCTATCGTGTGTTCTCTGTCCACCACACAGGTCCTGTGTCAGATATTTCACTGGCAGTGTGTGTGTTGAGTGCTATCAGTACATGGCTACATCCATTTCTGTTTCAAACATCAATTCCCTGACTATGGGTATGTTGCAGACTATCCTGTAACACCAGCAACTTGCTTAGTGTATGGCAACAGTTTTTCACATTTGTGCCTGTATTCCTGCCTTTGTCCTCCACCTACATACCAAGCTTTGCACATATGACATGCTGTTGAGGATTGTTCCATAATGGGCTGTGAGTATATCACACTGCCATTGCTGCCATCAGTCCACTGCTGTTGTATTCCCCACACATACAGTGGGGCTGGGGTCACATATGTGTGGAATTCACCTACACTATATGTGTGCTCTTATGCACTCCAGAGGCCAGTGTATGTAACAGTGGCATATGGACCTGTATTATTGAGTCTGGGGAAGAATCATCATAAATGACTAAGGCTGTTAAAAAATGTGGGGGTATCAGGGGTGAGCTGCCTTAAGGTATCAGGATGTACAGTACCATATACTTCACCTATATTTACATTACTTACATAAATTGAATTAATACAAACCTACTGCCTCCTGCCATACAGACTGTTCTGTTTGTCAGTGTGCATGTGATGGTGTCATTTATGCCTTGTTATGTAGCAGTTACAACCCATTTGGTCACATGATGTCTTTACCACCTAGTGATTATGTACAGAGTGTAGATAGAGGTTGCTGAACTATACACCTGTATTACATACTGTTGATTTTTTGGTATCCTGTGGCCCAGTCTGTCCTCACTATTGTACAATTTGAAGGGCTTGACCTGGACAGTAACAGCTGTGAACCTTTCCAGACTACTGTATTAGTATAACTGTTTCACAGTTGCATTACTCTGTTTATATGGTGTCTGAACAGCTATATGACATGGCATATAGAACTGTAATAGTACATAATTAAAGGTATTCCATTTCTGCAAACCTGTGTGTGGTGTTTTCCCTATGACCTCTCTGTGAGTATATGTTGCAGGCAATGATTGTCATTTGTATGGGTGGCCCATACAGTATCCAGTTGTTCCAATGTTAACTGTAGGCATAGTGGCTGTTCCATACTGTGTGCACCTTCTAAATATGTATCTTACTGTACATATATCTGCGTGTGTATGTGTAGTCACATGTATATATATATATATATATATATATATATATATATATATATATATATCTGCATATCTGACTGTATTGCACGATATGTTACCAATACCAGCCTGACATCATACAGGTGGGATGTAGTATTGTTAACATCTTGTGCCCATGTCGTGTCAGGTCCTGGTTATGGGATCTGAAACACTTGGTAGTGTACTGCAGGGCGGATGTGTTTGGCTGTGGGGGAGGATGCCTATTCGTACAAGACATATAGTGTGTGGGGCCTCTCAACCCTATTAATGGTGCATGTGGACATATGTGTTTTTGTTAATCTGCCATTGTTATTTACAAATGTATGGCCATATATACCTACATAGATATATATATATCTGCTTATATATATATATATATATATATATATATATATATATATATATATATATATATATATATATATATATATATATATATATATATATATATATATATATATATATATATATATATATATATATATATAAATATATATATATATATATATATATATATATATATATATATATATATATATATATATATATCTGCGTACACATATGTAACTTGCTGTGTATATGCAGGCATACAGGTGTAGACACATATATGTGTCGATGTAGGCATTTGCATGTTCATATATATTAATATATATGTATATAGTTTTAGAAATATATATATATATATATATATATATATATATATATATATATATATATATATACATATACGGATCTACCTGACTAGATCGACAAGTCAGAACACCGACAAAGCGCCAGAAGATCAACAAGGCAGAAGACCGACTGAGGAAGACACTGAGATGGGGAAAGGATGTGTAAGTATGCGGTAGTGACGGACGTTAGGGTGCGAGTAAGGTAAGTGTGCGATGTTGACGGTCTGTAGGGATAGGGGTGGGATAAGTGAGTTAGGGTTAGGCTGGGTTAGGTAAGGGTGCGAGTAAGGTAAGTGTGCGATGTTGGCGGTCTGTAGGGATAGGGTGGGATAAGTGAGTTAGGGTTAGGGCGGTTAGGTAAGGGTGCAGTAGTGATAGTTTTTGGGTTAGGGGTGGGTTAAGTGAGTTAGGGTTAGGGCGCGGGTTAGGTGAGTGTGTGATAGTGACGGACCTTAGGGTTAGGGTTTCGGTTAGGGTTGTAGATAGTTGTGTATGTATGGGTTAGTGTTGGTTTGTAAGGATTTTGGTGTGTTTGTGTTGTGTGTGTGGGTTTTGGACAGGGGATTTGTTTTGTTTGTTGTTATGATGTGTTGAGTGTATGAGGTGTCGTGTTTGTGAACTGTCGATGATTTGGTGTCGGTGAAGTTGTTGTCGGTGTTTTGCACTGTCGATCTAGTCAGGTAGATCCACATATACATATATAGATATGTAGTATCTGTTTAGATATTAATATATTTACACACACATACATCTAGATGTTGGTATACATTCTCTGTAATGTTGCATGACTGGACTGGATGATATGTTTCTGAAAACATTTGGATTTATTTGTATCTTGCATATCTTAGTGGTAAATCACTTTTTCTATGGCGTGTAGATTCATAGGTAGGTACTAGGCTATCGGCCCAAGGGCCTATGTAAGCCTAGCTAGCAAGGTTCCCTGGCTTACGCCACCCTAGAAAGTTATTTTCCTGAGCCACTATCGAGCAGAGACACAGAAGTGATCCCTGGGGTGTATTTTCTATTTCCCATCCACTCATCAAAGTTTTTCTTGAAGAGTGCTAATGAAGAACTTTGCTTGACATAGATGGGTAGCCTGTTCCAGAGTATGGGAAGTCTCTGGGACAGGAATCTTTCCCTCCAGCAAGTCCTGTTTATTGTGGTGACAAGATTTAGGTCTCTAGAGCATGTAGCTCGGAGGGATTGGGATTTCTTTAGGTGTAGCATGTCAGCTCTGGATTTGACATAGCTTTATATGTTAGGCAGAGATCACTTTGAAGTAGGTGATACGCTATGGAGTAAAGCTGGAGTTTTTTGAGACGGTCAATGTAGGGCATCTGTTTGAGGCCAGTAATCCTCTTTGTGAGGTACTTCTGTGGCCTTTCCAGCTACTGCAGATGTCTTGTGAGGTACATTTCAAAAGGGGCGCTGTACTCTATAATGGATCTAATGAGTGTCGAGTAGAGGGGAACAATGACCTCTTTTTTCCTAGATGAAAACCCTTTTATGATGAGGTGTGCCATGTAGAAGGACTTCCTGACTACTGTGGCGATGTGACTATCAAAGGACAGACTACTGTCCACCTGGGTCCCAAGGTCTCTTATCACACATTTGGTGTTAAGTAGACTGCTGTCTATGTAGTAGTTCATGGGTACAGAGTTTTTACCAAAGGGGATGACAATGCACTTTTTGGCATTGAGCTTGAGGCCATGGCCCTAACACCAGGCATCTGTCTCAGCGAGGCCCTTCTTTAGGATTTCCACATCATTTGGTGACTCGACTATGGCTCCTAGTTTGCAGTCATCTGTGAACGTTATTAGCCAGAGGCCTTCTGTCTTAGCCTGTACTTCAGAGAAGTAGATACCAAACAGGATAGGTCCTAGGACTGAACCATGTGGTACTCCACTTGTCACTGGTTTAAGGTCAGATTTGGAGTGTGCAACTTTTACAGTTTGGGTACTGTCAGTGAGCCAGTTGGCAACCCATCTTGTGATGCAGGGATTTATACCTAGTTTAGTGAGTTTAGCTATAACTCCAGAATGGGGGATGGTGTTGAAAGCGTTGGCAAGGTCAAGATAGACTGTGTGAACCACCTTACCCTCATCTACGGCTTTGGTGACTGCGTCAAAGAAGTCAGTCAGGTTCAGGAGACATGATCTGCCTTTCCAAACCTGAACTGAGTGGGATCCAGAGTATGGAGGTTACCAATGTCTTTGTTTATGAGTTCCATGATGATACGTTTCATGGCTTTGCAGACCAGGCTCGTCAGGCTAATAGGGCGATAGTTCCCGGGATCAGTGGTGGCTCCCCCTTTATGGAGTGGGATAACTGTTGCTGTATGCCATTCAGTGGGCACAAATCCTGATGTGAGGCTATGACTGAACATGGTGCTTAGGTGGGGAGCCAGTTCATTCTGAAGTTCATGTAAAATGCAGCCTGGGATGTTGTCTGGTCCCATGCATGCTGTGTTTTTGGCTTTAGAGAGTGCAGCTTTTACCTGCATAGTTGTGATTACAGGGACTCTGCATTTTTCCTGTATAGATATGGGCCCTTTAAAAGGTGGGGGGGGGGGTAAAGTTAGCACTGAACCTATCTGCCAGGATGTTGGCAATATCAGTTGGTTCTGTAATTATCATGCCATTGTGCTGTAACTCACAGCAGATCTGGGTGTTGCCATTGAGATTCTTGACATAGCTATAGAATGCTTTGTGCTTTTCCTTAGAATCAGTGGCAATTTTGTTTTCGTAGCTAGCTTTGGGGGGTCTTATAAGTGATCTCATCTTCTTACTGAGGCTGACCAGGGAGCTCCTCCACTCATGGGATTTTACTCTCTTTTGCAACAATTTCTTCCTTCTGTTGTACAGTTTGTTTAAGGCAGGGGACCACTAGAGTGGCTTCCTTTTTTTGGAGGATAGCGTCTTGGTTCTGTTTGGGATAGCATGATCCATGCACTCGTGTAAGTGCTTATAGAGTACATTTGTGTAGGATTCAATAGTCATAACTGTATTGTCCATCTGCATGGATGTCATGAAGTTCACCACTTCTGTCTTAAGAAGCATGAAGTTGTCTTTGGAGACATTTTCTACCATGGTTTATTTAATGGGGGGGGTGGGAGCGGGATATGGATATCATTGGTGATTAGCTTATGGTCAGATCGGACCAACGAGGAGTTCACTTCAGGTGTGGTGTCACTCACTTTGATAATGACTAGGTCTAGGATATTGTTGCTCCCGGTGGGGGTGTGGATAAATTGATCCAGGGCATTGGAGTTATGAATTCCAGAAAACATTGCGTGAAGGAGTTGGTACACGAGTAGTTTTCCCAGTTAATGATGGAGTAGTTGAAATAGTAAGGTCCATGGTTCGTGCCTTGCAGGAGCTGTTTATTTTGTTGCTGGGCAGAACACATAGGTTCATAGGTTCATAGGTAGATACTATAGCAATAACCCACGCATGGGTGTGGGTAATGTGGGATTTACCCACGGTTGGCATGGTTTGGTCCCGCGGTAGAAGCCCAAGGGACCAAACAAAGACAACCGTGGGTAAATCCTGCATTACCCACACCCAGAAGTGGTTATTATTATATATGACATTATTTAAGAAAAGAAATAATTACTTTTCTTAAATAATGGCATTGTATAATGCCTCTTTGCTGCCCTTCCGCAGCTGTCTGGTATCTGCGGCAGTTCTGATGTACTGCGCATGTCCACACAGTACATCAGAGCTGTGGCCAAAAGCAACGGAGAAAGCAAGATCTCCATTGCTGTTTACTGTTTCGCTATGTTAAATGGGTTTAACATAGCGAGACAGCTTTAAAATAAGCAACGGAGATGTCCGCTGATTATTTTAAAGCTGTCTCACTATGTTAAACCCATTTAACACAGCGAAACAGTAAAAAGCAATGGAGATCTTGCTTTCTCTGTTGCTTTTTTTTATACCTGTCTCGCTATGTTAAATGGGTTTAACATAGCGAGACAGCGTTAAAATAAGCAACGGAGATCTCCGTTGCTTATTTTAAAGTTGTCTCGCTATGTTAAACCCATTTAACATAGCGAGACAGGTTTAAAAAAAAAGCAACGGAGAAAGCAAGATCTCTGTTGCTTTTTACACACTGCATCGCTATGTTAAAGGAGTTTAACATAGCGAGACAGCTTTAAAAAAGCAACGGAGATCTCTGTTGCTTTTTTTAAACCTGTGTCACTATGTTAAACTCTTTTAACATAGCGAGACAGTGTTTTAAAAGAGACTCATACTAATGGAAAAAGTCCGGGCGACTGGACCTTTTTCCATTAGTATAAGTCGATTTACAACGTGCATGCTGGCCAATCAGCATGCATGTTTTGGAATATTAATGGGGGGGTCATGGTATAATAGGCTATCTGCCCTAGGACATTTATAAGCCTAGCCAGAGTGTATTTGGCTTCTGCCTCCCTATTAGATTAGCCTACTGTGCCTCTGTAAAGTAGGTCACAGAAGGTACCCTTTTAAGATTAGTTTACTGTGCCTCTGTCTAGCAGGGACACAGGAGAGATCCCGGGGTGAATTTGCGATTTCCCATCCACGCGTCCAAATTTCGCTTGAAGAGGGTCAGCGAGGGGCTATGTCTAACATGAACTGGGATTCTATTCCAGAGTGCGGGGAGACTCTGGGAAATGAATCTGTCCCTCCAGCATGTCCTATTTATTTTTGTGCTGAGGTTTAGGTCCCTGGAGCGTGTAGCTCTAAGGGACTTGGATTTTTTGAGGTGGAGCATGTCCATTAATTCTGGGTTTGACATGGCTTTGTACATCAGGCATAGATCGCCTCTGAGTAGGCGGTAAGCAACTGAGTAGAGCTGGAGTTTCTTTAGTCGAGCTGTATAGGACATCTGTTTGTAGCCCATGATCCTCTTGGTGAGGTACTTTTGGGGTCTCTCCAGTTGCTGCAGGTGTCGGGTAAGGTACATCCCAAAAGGGGCATTGTATTCAATTATGGGCCTGATGAGTGACGAGTAGAGGGGCACAATGACCTCTCTTGATCTAGATGCGAACCCTTTCGTTATAAGGTGGGCTATATAGAAGGTCTTTCTAACCACTTTGGCAACGTGATTATCAAAGGAGAGATTACTATCTACATTGGTCCCCAAATCTCTAATTACTTCTTCCAGATTTAATGGATTACCACCTATGTGGTAATTTGTGGGCACCTTGTTTTTCCCAAAGGGGATGACTATGCACTTTTTAGCATTTAGCTTGAGGCTGTGGTTCTGGCACCAAGCATCCATCTCTGTGAGACCCTTTTGGAGGATGCTTGTGTCAGCTGGAGATTCGATTATGGCCCCCAGTTTGCAGTCATCTGCAAACTTTGTCAGCCATAATCCCCCCATGTTAGCCTGAACCTCAGAGAAGTATATACCGAACAAGAGAGGTCCCAGAACTGAGCCCTGTGGGACGCCACTTGTAACTGGTTTGGATTCAGACATGGCACCTGTGATTCTGACCATGTGGGTTCTATCTCTGAGCCAGTTTGCAACCCATCTTGTTATATAGGGGTTGATATTTAAGCTGGTAAGCTTATTTATGATGCCCGAGTGGGGTATTGTGTCGAAGGCTTTTGCGAGGGCCAGGTAGGCTGTGTGGACTACCTTGCCCTCATCTATGACTTTGGTAACTGTTTCAAAGAAATCAACTAGGTTTAAGAGGCAAGATCTGCCCTTAACAAAGCCGAATTGGGTAGGGTCCAGTGTCTGGAGGCTCCCAATGTCTTTGTTTATGAGTTCCATGATAATATGCTCCATAGCTTTACAGGCCAGACTAGTCAGTCTTATGGAGCGATAGTTTCCGGGGTCCGTTGTGGCACCACCTTTGTGGAGTGGGACCACTGTAGCTGTACGCCATTCTTTGGGTACATATCCTGTAGTAAGGCTAAGTTTGAACAGTGACTTAATGTGAGGGTTCAGTTCTTCTTGGAGCTCGTGTAAGACACAGCCTGGGACATCGTCCGGTCCCATAGATGCTGTGTTTTTTGCTTTGGAGAGGGCAGCTTTCACCTGTGCACCTGTGATGTCAGGGGGGTTACATTCAGTTGGGATAGGTGTTTGCTCCTTTGGGGGGGAAGGGGGGGAGAAGTTTGTGCTGAATCTGTCTGCCAGGATGTTAGCTATGTCTGTAGGTTCGGAATATTTTGTACCGTTATGCAACAATTCAGAGCATATCTGGGAGTTTCCACCCATGTTTCTGACATAACTAAAGAAGGCCTTGTGATTATCTTTACTGTCTAGGGCAATTTTTCTTTCGAAACTGTCCTTTGATGATTTTATGAGGGATCAAAGTTTCTTGCTAATACTGATCAGAGATGCCTTCCCTTTTTGGGATTTTGCTCTGTCATGTAGTAGCTTCCTCCTTCTGTTGTATAGCTTATTTATGGCCAGGGTCCACCAGACAGGTCTCCGGTTTTTGGAGGAGTGAGTCTTGGTTTTATTTGGGATAGCACGATCCATGCATTCCTGCAGGTGCTCATAGAATGCATTTGTAAAGGATTCTGCGGATTGGGCTGTATTATCCTCTGGCCCAGGGGCTTTGAAGGATTCCACCTCAGTCTTGAGAAGTGCAAAGTTGGCTTTAGAGAAATTCTTTACAGTGATTTCCTTGGCTGGGGGTGGGGACGGGATATGGATGTCGAGGGAAATTTGTTTATGGTCTGATCTTACCAATGAGGGGTTTACCTCTGGTGTGGAACATAGAGTCCCCTTGTTGGTGATGACCAGGTCCAATATGTTGTTCCCTCTTGTGGGAGTGGTGACCAGTTGTTCCATTGCATTAGAGTTTATAAATTCAAGGAACCATTGGGCGAGGGTGTTTGGGCTTGAGTAGTTTTCCCAGTCAATGTTTGGTTAGTTGAAGTCACCCAACAACATAGTGTTTGGAGAGACCTTCATATTCTCCAGTGTTCTCAGGAATGCCAAGTGGGGTTCCTGTAATAGGGAGGGTGTTCCTTAGCAGGCTACAAACTGAAAGGCAGTTTTGCCCGCTGTTAGTTGCACATGGATGGTTTCCGATGCTTTGTGCAGTGCCACTAACCTGGAGGTGTAGGTATCTTTGATACTCTCCCTCCTTTTCTGCTTCGGTCCGAGTTTTGGGGCCAAAACACATGGTATGAGTTATAACCTGGTAGTGCTGGGGTGCTCTCAGGAGCCATGAACCAGGTTTCTGTTACTGCACAGACATCGATTTTCTCCATACTGAGGAGAGTCTCGAGTGCGTGCATCTTGAGGTTTAGACTTCTGGCATTGAGTAGCATTACCTTTAGTTTTTTTATCTTTGGGTTGTCTATGGAGGTGGGTTTGTCCTTTGAGCCTTGCCTAAAAAAGGCACTATGGGGGTGGCAAGAGCCTTGGCCAGTATACGAAAGTCTAAGGGTGACAGGTGCAAGCCGTCCCTAGCGAAGCAACGTGGCTTGTCAAGCATGTCATCCCAGGCTGACAGACACTGGATCCCCTTTGAATGACACCAATACTTTAGCCAATTGTTGAAACTGATCATTTTGTCTTTATACTGTGGCATCATTCTTGGTGAGGGCAAGATGCTACTCAAGGTCAGGGACATACCAACCTGGGCTATATGGTCAGAGAGCTCCTCTATGTCTCTTTTCATGTAGTCCAGAGAGGTACGTCTCAGGTCAGTCACACCAGCATGGACAATGACGGAGTCATACTTGTACTTGCTTTGGAGTGACCTGAGTGCTTGCATTATGCGGCGGATCCTGGCACCCGACAGGCAGCTTACAGTGACCTTCTCCTTGTTCAGTCTGGTGAGTGGGACGTCAGTGTGCCGGACAATAGAGTCCCCTATAACAAGTGTATTTGGTGTGTTGTTTGGCCTTATGGGCTGTGACTGTGAGGCACACTGATTTTGTGAGATATGTGATTTGTGGGTATTGTTGAGGGGTGGCTGTTGCTTGGATATCTGCTTGGAAGGTCTTTGCTGTTTAGGCAGATTTTTTTTTAGAGCCTCCGAGTATGTTTTTGTGTGTTTATGTGTTGCGTATGCAGATGCAATAGGTCTGTGTGAGACTGGATTTGTGGTGTGGGTGGTTACCTTTTCCTCCTGCCTGACTGTGCCAGTCTTTTTATTTTTTATTTATTTTTATTTATTTAACAGCATCTCTCACATGTATTAGAGTTTGTTGGAAGGAGGAGAGGGTTGTCTGTGTACATAAGGCAATTGTAACATTACCTCAAAATTCCCAGATTCACCAGCTGGACTGGAGAGTAACCTTGAAACTGACCCTTGGACATACCAGATTAGTATAGGGAACTATTTTTTTTACTGATCAGACTAAGGAAGGGAACTGATTTTTCACTTGATCAGGAAGGACCAATCGGGAGTCTAATACTTATGAGAAGTCAAGGAGGGTGTAGTGCTTTAGTTAGTTAGTTAGTGTTTCCTTATAAGAGCTGAGCAAGTGCAGGGCTTTAGAAAGGAAATAGAGTGATTACTTTGAGAGTTTGAACAGTCCTAAGGGAAAAAGTGAAGAGCAGACTTTGTGGAGCCTGGAATAGTTTAAACCTGTTTAGGCGGCGCTGCCCGACGCTGCTCAGTGCGCAAAACCGTGCAAAAAGAGAGTTGTAGGGTTTTAAGAGAGAGATCAAGGAGTTTAGAATTGACCCAAAATGGCCAATAAAACTACAGCTTCTAGGTAGTAACCACTCCTCCAGGGACAGGCAGGCTGTTCAGTGTTAACCACTCCCACTGATGAACACAGAGACTTCCCTTTAGCCCAAGCAAGCACTGGCCTTCTAGAAACTCCCAAACAGTTCAGAACATGAAATCTGTAACTGAACTTTATTAACTTTCAGAAAGTGGGAAAAAAGCATGATTTTTTTGTTTTTTTTTTTCTTTTTTTGTAGTTTAAAGGTAGCAGAGATACACAAGCAGCAAAATAATCACAACAGTACAATAAATGACCCCACACTTGAGTGGTAGGCCAAAATCAGGTAAAATGCAGTTTTTAGAGAAAAAAACGATTTTAAATTAAGTGCAACACAGGAAATGCAGTAAACAGGCTCTAGATGTGTTCCGAGTACTGTTACTGTTACAGATATAAACTTTAGCAAGCCGGAAAATCCCAAAAAGTAGGCAGTAAAGCAGTAAAACTTAACAAAAAATCAGAAGAAAATACTTAAAATCACAAAAGTGGCTCCTTTTCTTCTCTCATCGTTTTCTCTTCTTGGTAGGTGCTTCAGCAACAACTAGCAAGCCTGAAAAGACGCCAAAACCATGAGGCAGCCTGGTTTTAAGAGAGAGAGAGATCGTTGCATACAGAGTGATTAAGGCACTTTTGAGCAGTTGTAAGTGGGTTTAAGCCTGTTTGCGCAGGGGTAAGCACTGACCACACAGGATAAGCAATTTAGAAGCTAACTGAGTATAAGATGCTGTAACTGGAAGTCAGCAGTGCTTACCTCCACGCAAACCCGTTTACAACTGCTTTAAAGTGCCTTAATCACTCTGTATCCAATGGCCCGTGTTCTGCCCAGCCACAAAATAAACAGCTTCTGCAAGCCTCAATCCCAGGATCCTACATACCATAGACAAAGTGATTTACCACTAAGCCAAGACAGATATATAGAAATCTGATTTTATCACAAACATATCATCCAGCACAATCATTCAACAGTACAGGAAATGTAGTAATATCCTACCACACAACCTCTTAATGCAAGAATTCTGGACAAAGTGTGCCATAATGTGGGTACAGATAGGGATATATGTCAATTATTGTTCTCATACACTTAAAATGTTGCTAGTTAGCAGTTCTATGTATTAAAACACACAGTTTGAAGGAGATGAAGTCTGAAACACAAAGGTGTTGTCAGTAGTTACTGATTTCACTCCTGAGATCATCCATGTCAAATGCCAAGAGAAGGAGGTACAGGCCAAAATTATGAGCCAAACATGCATGGACATATGGACAAATATATATCTGTAGATGTAGACAGATAGACAGCTATATGTATATATATGTATGACTCACAAATAATCATATAACATCAATTGTATATAGAAAGATAAATATGTTCATATGTATATATATATATATATATATTTATATTTATATATATATATATATATATATATATATATATATATATATATATATGTATATATGTATATATATATATATATATATATATATATCCATACACACACACATAGAAATGTGTATAGCATGTCCACATGGGAACAACATTCTGAACCACTCACTACAACATAACAGACCATATGCACAGTTAATGGGGGTGGGGGCACAAATGAGGGATACCTGGTAATTACTGCTATGTTCCCCCCTCCACAGCCCTAACTGATATGCTGTGCAATCCAATATCCAACACATGCAGTTCCTGATTCCAGGACCCTCCACAACACAGCTACAATGCTTTAACAGTAAGCCAATTCACCTGTAAACTGTCAGGGTACTATCTGTAACATATCAAGCAGACATGTCATTCTACCATAAGGAGTGTACAATGTGGAAGGAGCACGCATTACAATGGTGCACATATGCACACACATTTATACGTTAACAAATATATTCAGGTATATCTATCTCTTTCTCTCTCTCTCTACATATATATATATATATTAATATATATATATATATATATATATATATATATATATATATATATATATATATAGATATACTGATATATATATATAATACATACACAAACATATATGACATATATGTAATGAGGGATGAGTACAGTGGGACAATTACCCCCTTTCCTCTGGATTAAAAGCCCTCAGTGATGAGGTGTGCCACATAGCCTGGTATTACAGGTGTGCTCTCTGCATCATTGAACCAGGTCCCATTTACTGGACAGATATTGATGTTCCCCATCTGTAGGTGTGCCTCAAGAGAGTGCCTTTTTAGGTTTAGACATCTAGCATTGAGTAGCCTTACCTTCAGTTTTCTATGCTTGTAGTTGTTATAGTAGTGGTTTTGTCCTTTGAATCTTGCCTACATAAGGCACTATGGGGGTGCCAAGAGCTGTAGCCAGTAACCTGAATCCCAGGGGCAACAGGTGCAGACAATCTCTGGCAAAGCATCGTGGTTTGTCAATCATGTCATCCCAGGCAGACAGATGCAGGATCCCCTTTGAATGACATCAGAAGCTTAGCCACTTATTGGAGTCATTGCTGTGTATATGTATATGTGTGAGTGTTCATATGTATATATATATATATATATATATATATATATATATATATATATATATATATATATATATATATATATATATATATATATATCTCCATATATATGTATGTGGATACGTATATGTCCATATATGTATGTGGATATGTATATGTGTACATATCTTTATAGATATGTGGATTTATGTGCACACATATATATGTTTACCATATGTCCAGAACATGGAGTGCAGTCCTACCTCAGCACCAATAGTCCCAACCCCTTAGTGCAAGGGGATGTCATGGATGTATTGCAGGTATACATGTAGACTGTTGCTATTGTCATAGGGGTGTCTTAACAGACATGTGTGGTGTGGAAGGTCACATCTGCTGTAGACGTGCATCATTGGCTATAGACAGACATCCTGAGGGAATCATAGTACAGTACCACTGCTAGCACAGTAATGATCCTGTGGACTACAGCGGGGATATGACCAATATATGTGGACAGTCTGGCACTCTGTGGTCAGTCCAGAAGTGTACACGTCTCCTTCATGTGAGACAGGTGGGCCACGCCTCCCAATGTGGATGTTACTAGCCATGTACATGGGTATATCACGACAATCCTGGAGTATATATGCCCTCACAATGTATGCATGCACACACGCCAGTCTGTCCTGACCCATAATACCTGGTGGTGCTGAGTGCACATGGCCACATACTACCCAGTAGATAGTGACATACATCTGTACAGCATACCACTGCTTTGTCAGAAATACACACCAGTTATCTGGCCTGGCTGCAGTATGTCTTGCAAGTAACTGGACATAACAGCACATTGGGGAATTACAGTAGGCTGCAAGGCATGTCATAAAGCACTGGCCAAGCCACAGGCAGACTGCCACAACACTGGAATACATATTGTATGGGGGAATACACATGTACCTGCAATTATAGCAGGCTCGACATGCAGGTCACAGCACAGCGTAGTGGACACCTTTGAGAAAATGCATACCCACATCCAATGTCAATGCAGCCACAGGCACATATAATACACAAACTTAACACTGGAGCAGCATGTAACATCAGGTAGAACAGGACAGAGAACAATGGCAGATTGTACACAGTCTGTACAGAGCCCATGGTTCATACGCACAATACACATACAGTTGTCAATCTTCCTAACTTAGGGGTCTGCAACCTGCATCTCTGGAGCCACATGTGTCTCTTCAACCATGCTGTAGTGGCTCCTTGTACCTCTGAGGATTAATGGACACTCTACCACACAACACACACACACTCACACACGCACACACGCACACACGCACACACACACACACACACACACACACACACACACACACACACACAAACACACACATCAATCAATCACAACACAGGAACACAATTATGGACATATGCTAGGTATTCATATGTTCTTATACACTTTGTTATATTATATTTAGTATAACTATATATGAAACTGTATATGCTCTGCTATCTTCATTGTAGGAGTCAGACAGCTGTTGTGCCTCCCGATGAATTTGGTTTATTGGGTGAGGGGTCAGGAATGGCTCTTTGGATAGTGAAGGCTCCAGACACTGTCCTACGTACACAGACCACAGTACTCTACACAAAAACACAGAATGTCCAAGTAATGTCCTCAGAAACAACCCCTACTACACACAACATGTCCAGCAGTCTGTTATTAGTTCTTAGCTTAGTACTAACCTATAATTATCTGACTGGCTTGTTATCAGGTATGATGTCAAGACATAATGGTGTACAAACCATATGCACCATATATACGTGGGCGTCATTTGCACAACACATGTGTGCAACTCTGCAGTCTAGATGTCAGTGTATGTAACAGTGTGCTATGCCCCTGGAAGTCAGTGTATGGGGGGTATGCACCATAAGTATCCTAGGGTGCTACAACATGTGAGGAATACCAGTAGTACACTGCCTTAAGGTATGCGGATGTACATTATCATACATTTCACCTTGTGAACATTGCTGGCCTACTGCCATCAGTGTGATTGTGATGATTTCAGTTCTGCATTGTTATGTGACAGATACCACCCATAGTGTCAACCCAGGTCTTTCTTCCCTAGGGATTGCATGCAGAGTGTATTTAGAGGCCGCTGGTCTATACATCTGCATTACATACTGTTGATTACTTGTTATGCTGTGGCCAAGTCTGTCTTTCTTATTGTACTACTTGAAGGCCTTGGCATGGACACCAACAGATGTGATGTTTTAGGATTACTGTAATAAATTATCTGTTTCAGTGTTGCATTACTTTGTTTGTATGCATGTCAAAGCATAATCAGCTATATCCCATGGCATATACAACTGTAACAGTACACAACTGAACCTTTCCTATGTATACAAACCTGTGTGTTGTGCTCCATCCTTTGACTTCTCAGTGGGTATATGTGTCAGGAAACAATTGTCTGTGGTATGGGTGACTCATACACTGTCCATCAGATGAGGTTGCAACTGTAGTGATACTGGCTGTTCAGTATGGTGTGCACCCTCTGATTATGTATCTTCCTAGACATACCTGTGTGTGTGTGTGTGTGTGTGTGTGTGTGTGTGTGTGTGTGTGTGTGTGTGTGTGTGTGTGTGTGTGTGTGTGTGTAGTTACAAATATATCTATATATGTGTGTGTATATGCATATATATATATATATATATATATATATATATATATATATATATATATTTATACATATTATCTGAATACATGTGTTTGTGTATATGTATCATAGGGCTGTTAATTGCTTACACATTGTACATTCACTGTGGTAGCCAGACTGTACTGCATGATATGTTATCAATACCAGCCTGACATAATACAGGTGGGATGGCTTACTGTTAACATCTTGTGGCCATGTAGTGCCAGGTGCTGGTTATGGCATTTGCAACAGTTGGTAATGTATTGCAGGGCAGACCTGTTTTATACATATATATATATATATATATATATATATATATATATATATATATATATATGTGTGTGTGTGTGTGTGTGTGTGTGTGTGTGTGTGTGTGTAGACATATATGTATAGATGTATGCATGGAGAAAGAGAGGTATATATCTATTTAGTTTTATACATACATATACACACACACACACACACACACACACACACACATACATCTAGATGTTAAAGTACATTTTCTGTACTGTTGAATGATTGTGCTGGATGATATGTTTGTAATAACAGTGGATTTTTATATATATCTGTCATAGCTTAGTGGTATCTCACTTTGTCTATGGATTGCAGGGTCCTGGGTTCGAGCCTTCCCGAGGTTGTTTAGTTTGTTGCTGGGCAGGACATGGGCCATTGGATATAGAGTGATTAAGGCACTTTAAAGCAGTTGTAAGCAGGTTTGCGCGCAGGTAAGCACTACTAATTTCCGGTTACAGTGTCTTACACTCAGTTAGCTACTAAATTGCTTAATCTGTGTGGGCAGTTCTTACCCCTGTGCAAACAGTCTTAACCCCACTTACTGCTGCTTAAAAGTGCTTACTCTCACTTGCCCCCATGCTAATTTCTTGAAAAGAAAAGAAAAAAGTTTGATAGGAAAGTGGTGAAAAAGGGGCACAAAGAGGGAAAGACAGTAGGGAAAATAGCTAGGGATGTGCAGGAAGGGTGTAGGGAAGGTCCATAGATGCCCATTTCGTCTACTGCAACAGCTGTGCATATACATTGAATTTGGAGGTAGATTTGCACACTTAAATCCCTGGGAGAGGGGTGAGGACAACAAAAATTTGTTGTGATGCCAATTAGACCAGATTACATGTGTTCAGTGGACATGTGTGCGAAATGGACAGCTATGTATGGGGCGAGATTTTTTTGTGGGAACAGATTGCCCTTTTTTTTTTTCAGGTGGGAGTGGGATGTTGGCGAGGTGTAGTAGGTATATTTAGGGAGGTAGGTTGGATAGGTTAACAGACAAGACACACAAGACGCATACTGTGGCGGTATGTGACACATGTGGGGGGGTAAACGCCTTGATGGGGAGGGGTGTTAGGATATCGGAAGCCCACAAGCCCCCTAGTGGTAACTGAGGGACTGAAGCCCCCACCCATGGGCAGTCACCACTGCATCTTCACAGCCCCGAAGGTGGCTGTACTGGGGGCTGAGCCACAGAGCCAGGCTGACTCTCTAATCATGACATGCGGCCCTCAAGCTGGCATAGAAGATCACCGACCTGGTCGCTGATCGCTCTACGCACCACAACCCCAACCTGGTGACAGGTGCCTGTCTGCACCCACTCCCAGGGGGGCAAGCCCCATCCCCTGAGGCAGTTCCACCCAAAGGTGGTACAGGACCAATGGACAGGGAGCTGCGGGGTTGGTCCCCAGACATTCTGGTGCCCGGTGCCTCGGCCAGCTGAGGTGGGACAGGTGGGTCTGCTGGGACCAGCCTTCCCAAGCATGCTATAGTGTTTAGATTTCAACCTCATATATGGGTTAGTAACAGTCAACACATTCTAGGGTTAGGTATAACAGCATGCATGGATATTCCCATTAACCCAGACATCAGATATGGAACAGTTGCATAGCAAACAGAACACATGCATATATGGGACCACAGTGGTAATAAAAACAGCATGCAGGTACATTGATGGCACCATGCCACCAGTGTTGGAATAATTCAATATGGCACATGCATGGGAACCGTTAGAATATTTATCAAATGACTGGCCATTATCAGAGTCAGTACATACCAGTTGGGGTAGGTATGTTGATTATTGTTGGAGATAAGGTGGGGGGAGAGAAAGATGTCAATTAACAAGCAGTATATTCCTGTATTCCACATTGCTTTCCTATTCAGTGCTGTTATCTGTACCTTACAAGTCTTACTACGCTACCATATAGACCTATATTGGACACTGATATGGCTGTCAACATCATTACACATGAACCGGTTTTACTTGCAGTATACACCTCTTACCTGGTATACCTGTGGAGGGAATGTTTGTTATCACTGACTAACTGTTTGTACACATACGGCTGGTTGATGTTTTGCACTGTGCTATCCAACTCTTTCTGCACAGACTCTGGCCATGTGTTGACCACATGCTGGTATGCCTGGACATATCTAGAATATTGCCCTCTTCCACCTTTAGTGACCTGACACACACATATACATGCTTTCCTAGTGTGGGCAACAATGACCAGTGATACTTTATTATTCAGAGAAACTGCAACAGTCACAATCCCCTACAATACCAGGGTGAACGGTACCATTACAGGTTATATTGGTCTGTATTTCACAGCACAGTGTTCGTATCCAACGTACCTATAGGAGCAATGTTTGTTAGCACTACCTGACTGTTGCCACACAAGGTTCCAGATTACACATTAGTATTATGCACATACATCTCACTCTATTACTGTACACAATCTGATCACAGCTTAACAGGTTGGGGTGTAAATGGGACATACATGGCTTCTTAGTCACATAAGGTATTGGGGAGTTGCTAGTGTGCCAGGTTTGTTGTCATAGATGTGTGTCAATCAGTTGTATTTCCTGTTTGCTGTCTATACGTCTGGTATCATCCCACTAATTTCCCAGGGGGACAGGTTGATGGCATTAAATATGGGCCACTATAATAGACAGTCTGGACATATCTGTGCAGTTGTGGTGTATAATTCTGTATGCAGACTACTACCACTGGCAGGATTCAAACTGTGGCTATGTGTGCTGATAAAACAGTTCACATCTCAGTTGCATGTGCTATTCAAGTTTTGTTGTCTGCATTTCCCCTGTTTACTGTCTGTGTGTCTCTCAGTTGTACTAACTGGCCTCTGGGGATTACACCTGTCATATACAGACATTTCTAAACATTCACGTTATGGTGCATGGTGTGGGTAACAGTGCTTAATACTACAGTACTATTACATGATTGCAAATCTACATTGCCATATGATACCAGAATATACGCATACAGTCCAGCAGTTAGACCTGTTTTGTCAGGGTATTACACTTTTGTTGCCATACTAACAATATGAGACTCTTCTTGCCATATTCTCTAGTGCATGCAGTACTTGCCTTGTACAATACAGGTTTTATACTAGCAATTACTTTACTACTACTTTTATTTTTATTTCCTATGACAGTAAAAGAATGAGTATTACTAACCTGCCTCACGTCACAATCGCGCCAGGTGGCAGATGTGGGCCTCCTGGTTCGCGGCCCACCCCATTGCAGCTGTGGCAGACATAAGAGGAATATTTAGCCATAGCTATCCATGATATACCTGAGCTGGAAATTATTAAACAGATAGCGAATGGATACTTACACATGGCTGGGACATCCCCTGATGTTCTAGCCTCTTGGAGCCACTACTCCAAGAGGTCCCCCTTCCACCGCTTCAGGTCAGTATAGTGGTGCCTGACCTGCTCACCAGTTTAGGGTATGCAGTGGCACTGGTGAGATCACGGGAGAGATGGTCCCAGGTCTCCACCTTATAGTGGGAGCCCTGGTATTGGCCCTGCAGCAGTCTCTGTGCATGGTCTTTAACTAGGAGTCCAGCCATGACCTTGGACACCTGGATGCACCAGAGCTGTGCCCGGAAGCACACTCTTTCTCCCCTTACTGCCATAGTGCCTGCAAGGGGAAGCTACAAACAGTTATGAGCCGTATTCCCGCCTCTTGGGTTTAAGTAGAGCCAATTTCCGGCATTTTTCCGTGTTTGGCCAGTTTTGAAAAGGCTAAGCTATGGGCAAACCTGCTTACCTAAGGTTGGCATTGTTTAAAGGGGTATACCACTGGGCAGAAAGAGTTAGCTTGTGTAGACATTGCTCACACCTCCTAAGATGGCCCGTGCAATGCTTGGTGCTGCCTTCATTAGCCATTCATTATAATGCCTATTTAGCATTGTGTTATTATTCATTACACCTTATATGTATGTCTAGTATTCCTGATTGATGTGTATGTATACTCTGTGGGGTCCTTGTGTTTTATTGGGGACTTCAACACTCAATTACAAGTACACCTCACTTCTGGGCTTACTGCTGTAGTCCAGTTTGCATATTTATGTTATGTAGTCAGTTATGGCACATATGACTGTATACTGATGCCTTTTACAGGTTCTGTTTGGTTATACTATGGTGAGGACATGTTTACTACTACCTCATTCTTCTGTACTTCTGTGATGGCTTGGTGGATAGCTACTGGGACTATGGTGTATAGGATCCTGGGTTCGAGACCTGCACGGCTGTTTATTTTTTGCTGGGCAGACAAAGGCCCATTGGATACAGAGTGATTAAGGCACTTCAAAGTAGTTGTAACCGGGTTTGAGCTGTTTGCGCGGTGGTAAGCACTGATTATTTCAGGTTATAGTTTCTTACACTCATTTAGCTTCTACTTTGCTTAATCTGTGTAGGCAATGCTTACCCCCATGCAAATGCACTTAAACAAGCTTACTAGTTCTTACATATGCTTACTACTGCTTATCTGTGCTTACACCTGCTTACTACTGCCTTATTCACTATGACACTGACTCTTCACATGTGCATTTCCTGCAGTACTCCAGTTCATAAATATATGTTATTTAGTGGGTTTTGCAAGAAAAATATTGGTTATACCATGCTTTGCCATGTAAAATAGATTGTGCTGCAGTGGGACCCGTACCGGGAATGCCTGCTCATTAGGTGAATGCTCCGTCCACTACATTATTGCTGCTTAATTTGCATATATCTTCCTTGTTATCCTCTTCAGCTTTTTAAGCTGCTTTAACTGTAGCTAAGCAATGGGCACACCCGTGCACCTATGGTTAGCTGTACTCGGAATTAAAAAAAAAATAAAGGTGTTTCTTCTTTTGATTTTTGTGCCCTGCTGCTGTTGTACACATGGGGGACTGTTGGTAGGGATATGTGGACACCTATGAGCAGTATCGCTCATTTATTTCCACTTTGTGCTGTTCTTCATTGCAGGGCCATGTGTATTCTGAGGGCTCTGCTCTCAGACATGCCCCCTACACTTGTACATGCTCCATGTAAGCCTAGGAGGTCAGGCAGCACGCCTTCATTAATATGCATGGCACGCTGCCATCCTCCTCCTATACGGGCACTTCCGTACAGGACTAAGTTAGTCCTCCATGGAAGATTAGTGAATCCTGGGGATTGTGTGGCTAGTGGGTTACCCACTTTATCACTGTGCTGAAATCTTTTTTGTTCATATTATCTTATTTTGAAGTTGTTTGAATTAGGCTCACTCATTTTCCTTTCATACATAAGCTTTTTTTTCTGTTATAGAATATATTTGTCACAATTAATAATAGTCATGGCATTCAAAGCACTGTCAAAAGATTTATCTATCTTACCTGCTTTTGGTGACCAACATTTTATGTTAATTATATCTGTCTTAACTATTATTATTGTAAAGGGGTTTCCTAACTTCTTTATTCTATCTATCTTGACCACTGTTGTAATTTAATTTCCTAATTAATTTTATCTGTCACTGTTATGAAGTAATTTCTTTATTAACTCTGTAAGTGTCCATTTCTGTAAAGAACATTACTATTATCATATCTCATTTATTATTAAACCTGATTACAATAACGTCTCTCAAATAATTTATAATTTATTGTTCTTTTAGACACAAATTAAAAAAATCCTATTATTGTATTTTTTTTTTTAATTACAATATTCTCACTTAACATTTATGTTTATTTATAAGGGAAGAAAAAACATGTCAGCATGTATTTTTCCAGATTCTTTACTGTTCATAAAATAATCTGATCAAGCTACTTCACCCAGACATATATATTTATTTATTTTTATTTATTTATTTTACATTTGTTGACCGGGATAGTCCGACTGGATGCATGTCCATTTTCAGCGGTGGCCCGGGGAGAAAAGCTCCAAGGGTAAGCAGATACAGCATTACATAATACCAGCATTACATATTACAGACTATTTTATAGTGATTACATAAGTAAGCAAGTTAAACAAGTTCCACAGGTTAGAGTTAATCCTGAGCGTAAATCAGGATTAAATTAAATTGCACAGTAAACTGGTTAACAGATTTTTACATATTCTAGAGAGAGTTAGCCAGGCTTGATACATTGACATAGCCAGTTAAGTGCCAAATGTTGTTTGAGTCTAGTTTTAAATTGACCTAAGGTAGAAAGTAAGGTAATATCAGCTGGAAGAGAGTTCCAGGGTCTACTTACAGAGTTTGCAAAGAGAAAGTCACCGGCTGTGTTATTAATTTTGCTAGTCTGAATTAATAGTTTGTTAGAGTATCGAAGCGATCTACGATTGTTATAGGGGGTGATAATATTTTTAAGTGCAGGAGTACTGTCCGGATTATAGGGGATTTTATAGGCCATAATCAGTTGGTTATACTTTAAATTCGAGAGTAGAGGGGATGTATACAGAAGGGTTAAAAGAAGGTGAGAGCGAGCTATGGCAATTTTAGCTGGAGGGGTTAGTAAGGCTTTTATTCTGTAAAGTGACCCTAGTTTTTTATTGATGGTTTTAATAGTTTGGTTAACATGTAGGTCGAATTTTAGATTATTATCTATGATGACACCTAATAGTTTTGTAGAGGGGTCAGGGGAGATTATTGTGCCATCATTCATATATATATATATATATATATATATATATATATATATATATATATATATATATGGTTCTAGGTCATAAGATCGACAGCCACTCTCACCAACAACAAAAACATCGACACCACATTATCGACAAACCATAAACACGACACCTCACATGCCCGACAAACAAGTAACCGACGGTCCACAAACACGAAACCCCACACACTGCACACACCACAATAACAACAATCAACTAACAAAACACAACAAACCCACACTAAACCTCACACACACAACTACGTCCAACCCTAACCCAAACCCTTACCCTAAGGTCCGTCACTATCGCACACTCAGCTAACCCGCGCCCTAACCCTAACTCACTTAACCCACCCCTAACCCAACAAATACCACTACAACACTTACATAACCCATACTCTAACCTTAACTCACTTAATCCGCCCCTAACCCAAAACTGCCACTAGACACTTACCTAACCGCTCTAACCCTAACTCACTTAACCCGCCCGTAACCCAAAAATACCACTACCGCACACTTACCCAACCCGCGCCCTAACCCTAACTCACTTAACCCACCCCTATCCCCACAAACTGTCACTATCCACACTTACCTTAGTCGCACCCTAACGTCCGTCACCACCGCATACTCACACAGCCTTCTGTCCAACTCACTATCCCTGGCGTCGGAGTTTTCATCCGTAGCGTCGGTCTTCCGAGTGTCGATCATCTGGCGCCCGCTCATGCGTTGTCGGTTATCTCAGCTGTCGATCTTCTAACCTACACCCATATGTATATATAGATATATATATATATGTATAAAGAAAGCACCTCTGTTGGATATAATAGCCTCCATGGGTCAAATAATCTTCCCTTTTCATAAAATCCTTAACCAAATTGCCATGTTTAAGTAAATATGATGACTGATTAATTATTGCTCTGTCATCCCAACTAGCATTCCACCTTGTAATTGTAATTATTATGGCTAAGGGAGCATCTAATTATTATTTTTTTCTCTGCATTATCCAAAAATATTATAAGACATTAAAGGACCATATAGTGAACCACACAATAGTTTCCTTGCATGTATTATAAATACGGCCCAAGATGATCTTCACGTCAATCAGTCCCTTATACAACTAAATCAATTAGATATTTTCATATCGGTTCATAGGTAAGTACTAGGCTAGCTGCCCTGTGGGTCATTTTAAACCTAACCAATTTCCCTTGTTGTGCTCAAAACAATCTATGTTATTTGGTTACAGACTGGCCTTACCCATCCCATGGTTGATAAATACATATTACTCCTGATGAGAATAACGTGAATTATACAGTAGATAATTTGAGGGGTCCCATGCATGAGATAAAGCATTTAGGAGCTGCAGCTGCCAATTAGTAGTACAGGGAGCAGTCCTGGGGTAAATTTATTGTTTCCCATCCAGAGATCTAAGTTGTGCTTGAATGTGGACAGGGATGAATTTTGTTCTGTATGGATGGGGAGTCTATTGCACAGCATTGGTAACCTCTGTGAGATATACTTGTCCCTCCAAACCATTCTGTTGATGTTACAGAAGAGGTTTAGATCCCTAGACCATGTATTTCTGATATTCTGACATTGCTTAACTAAAATAAGGACTCATACAGTCTGCTGTGTGAATTTACAGGATCAAATATTTAATCCATATGTGGTTTTCTTTCAACATTTTAAGATTTTTTTTTCTGTTAGATATGTTTATTTTTAAGCAAATAATTATTACTATTATATTCCTTTGTATATCTGAATATTTTTGCTGCTTAGCTAAGCCGTGCCATTATCATTTATCAAATGTACGCCCACATGGGCAACCCTTCCACATGTTCTGATTTATTATTCTGATCAGTCAGCGCTGAAACTGTCACAAATAATATTATGTTTTATAAATCTGCCTATGACAATCAAAAACATCTATCCAATTCAGACAAATTCAGTGCAGTCATGGTTGAGCAATTTCAACAAATAAGGAATGGAAAATTGAGGCAGAGAATGTTAAAGCATTCATCTAAGTAAAGCTTCGTTTGCTTTACAGGTTTTACTAGACCATTCATAAATACTTCACATGCTTTTACATTCTCAAAGATGAATGAGATATGCTGTACATGGTGAAATAGAAAGATACCTTACAATTCCTAACACAACCCTACACCATTTTCCAAAAGTACCCTACTGCTCTAGCATTATGTTTGTCGAATTACTGCACTAACATTGTGTATTAGTATTCTGGTTGTCAACTTAGAGGACTAGCATTGCATTTGAATCTTTCACACCTCTTATTGTGATTAATGAATACAAGATTTTTTCATGTTTCATTCATTGACATCATGCCCAAAGCAAGTGATTCTGTTGTTGTTTGGTCAACTGTTTAGACATATAAACACAAGTCAATTTAAATGACTCAAAAATTGCCATGAAATGAATATCACTCTTTATTCCTTTGTTTCATAACACTGTCCTTATAATACATAGGCTTGTCTTCTATTCACAAACTGTGTAAAGTACAGCTGTGCAAGTTACACTTAGCATGACAACAGATGTGCAAAGTGATCACAGCTCCAATAGCCTAGCCTTTAGCTATATGGGCTCTATGCTGTGCTGGATTTAACAGCTGAGCAGTCTTCCAAAGTTTCTGACTCCCCTCCACACATGCACTCAGGCTGCTGTAGCATGAGATCCAAAGGGAGAGGATAGTAGCATGAGTACCAAAAACACTCAGGACTTTCTTGCTCCCAAAAGACAAAGAGTCTCCTTATGGATGATCTTTGTTGTTTTGAAAACCCAGGCTGAGAAGGAGATTTGTAATCCCTGCTAGGAATGTATGTACATTTACTGTTCTATGTATGCACATTTATTATTTTTTTATTAATTGTCCTATCATTACTAGTCTATGTATGTATGTACATTTATCATGTAAATCTTATATAACTGCCTTCTACTCACTCTGTAAAATGGAGTAATTCTCTGCAGGCCTCCGCAGAAAAATGGGACTTGTTCCCAGTCAGACTTTCCTGGTAAACAAAAGCAATAAATAAATAAATAAATAAATAAATAAATAAATAAATAAATAAACTGATACATGGAAGAAGATTCTGCAAATATAAGTAAGTAATTTAAATATGGAAATATATGAATGTCCTGGACTCTGCAGTGTGAGCTACCAGTGGAACTAGATAGTTTGCAAATATCCTTGGATTTGTAGATAACTCCAAGGGTAATGCAGAGATACAGAAAATCTGAAGAAACTTCTGTAATCTGTGGCAGTGGAACTGTGATAGTAAGCATCTCTCAGGTCTAGAGTTACCAAAAAACTGTGCAGAGGAATGAAAGGTAACAGGGTCTGTAAATTCAGCCTCTTGAACTTTATAATTTTCACAAAGAGACTGAAAAGGAAAAGGCCGACAACTGGTCTCCAGTAAGTATCCCTCTTTGGCACCAGAAACATTCCTGAGTAAAATCTTTTCCCCATCTGTTTCAGGGACACTGGTTCTATGCCCCCCAATAAAAGCATATGATTTAGAACCAAAAAGAACATTTCAGTCTGATTTGGTAGATGAGGAGGAATACACCAGAAAACAGGTAGGCTTTCCCTGTGCCACCTGTAATCCTTTTGAACTACTCTAAAAAACCCATTTCTCTGAAACAATCTGATAACAAAAAGGAAGCCTGAGAACCACACTCTGAGGCAGATTTGAAGAAATGGCAAGGAGGGAGGGACGAAGGGGGGGGGGAATAATGCTGACAAAGTCATTCTGAGGTGGGGACCTGTCTCTTTTTTTCTGCAAAGAATCCCTGCTTCTTATTTGATCCCTTCTGCCACTTTTTCTTAGAGCCCTGCCTGCCAGAAGCTTAATGCTTGCTTTGGTTTTGAAAAAGGATTCAGCAATTATAGTAGATTTAAGGAAATCTTAGCAACCCCTGAAATCAATTTGCCTCTTTCAACAATCTGTTTGAGTACCTGAGTAGAAGGAGGACTGAACAAAGTGTGCTTGTCCAAAGGAGAATTCAAACTTTTAGATTTAACATCCTCAGAAATATTTTGATTATCAAACTCTTTTCATCTCAGGATAAAGAACTTATATTAAAAAAACTGCCTGGTCTAATTCCCCGATCAAATTTGGAGAGCACATAATCCGGTTTGATAAAGATTATTCATCTGGGGTGATGGCCAAAAGCAAAGAGTGTTTACCACTAATAAAATAACTTAAAAAAAGGCAATTCAAAGTACATCTGTTTTTTTCCAACAAGAATTAAAATCTTCTTCATTGATGGCCCAAAAATATTTGACACAATAGAAAGAGCAATGACTCATCTATCAACTAATGAAGTCTTAGACAAGACAGAATAAATGGATTGGAGTTCTTTTGGTTTGAAACGTCATGCTGAGAAAAATGAATGGAAAACAAATGACAAGAAGAAGCTGAGAGACAAATAAAGGTGAAAATCTAAAGATGTTTAAACAAATACTAGAGTAGAAGTACTCATTCAAATGTTTAACCAGTTAGATAAATCCAGATTTTAGAACAAAACCACCAGGGAATATAAAAATGAAGTGGGTGACATATACTATTTGGAAACAATCTCATTTACAAGGAAAATGCCTTTTATTATTTATATTAATGCAGTGTTAAACATTTAAAATAAGACAAATATGAAAGAACTGCTTTAATATCTAGAACAAGTATTAATAACTTGCTATATCTTAACATATGAAAAATGAAATTACCATACATGCTTTTAGGCTTTAATAGTTTAATAACACAATGCTATACTGCTTTTGACTCTGGTATGAATGACAAGGTTCATAGGTTCATAGGTAGGTACTAGGCTATCTGCCTGAAGGCATTTATAAGCCTAGCCAGAATATGTTGGCTTTCTTCATCCCCTTAGATTAGTTCTCTGTGCCTCTCTCAAGCAGGGCCACTGAAGTGATCCCCAGGGTAAACTTTCTGTTTTCCATCCACTCATCAAGGTTTCTCTTGTTCCAAAGCATGGGAAGTCTCTGGTACAGGAATCTATCTCTCCAGTATGTCCTATTTATTGTTGTGGTGAGGTTTAGATCCCTAGAGCGTGTGGCTCGAGGGGATATGGTTTTCATTAAGTGGAGCATGTCCATCAATTCTGGGTTGGACATGGCCTTGTATGTCAGGCAGAGATCACCTCTGAACAGGTGGTATGCAACCGAGTACACCTAGAGTTTCTTCAGTCGAGCTGCATAGGGCATCTCTTTGAGGCCAGTGATCCTCTTGTTAAGGTGTTTCTGTGGACTTTCCAGCTGTTGCAAGTGTCTTGTAAGGTACATCTCAAATGGGGCATTGTACTCTAGGATGGGTCTGATGAGTGATGAGTAGACAGGCACAATGACCTTTTTTGATCTGGATGCGAACCCTTTTGTAATTAGGTGGGCCACATAGAAGGATTTTCTAACCACTTTGGCAATGTGATTATCAAAGGAGAGATTACTATCTACTTGGGTCCCCAGATCCTTTATTACGTCTTCTGTATTTAGGGGACTACCACCTATGTGGTAGTTTGTGGGTACTTTGTTTTTTCCAAAGGGGATGACTATGCACTTTTTTGCATTTAGCTTGAGGCCATGAGTTTGACACCATGTATCTGCCTCGATGAGACCCTTTTGGAGGATGTCTGTGTCAGCCGGAGAGACAATTATAGCCCCTAGTTTGCAGTCGTCTGCGAACTTGGTCCTATGACTGAGCCCTGGAGAACACCAATTGTAACCGGTTTAGAGTTGGACCTAGCTCCCGCAACTCTCACCATGTAGGTTCTGTCCATGAGCCAGTTGGCAACCCATCTTGTGATGTAAGGTTTATGTTCAGGTTGGTGAGCTTGTCTATAATACCAGAATGGGGAATGGTGTTGAAGGCCTTTGCAAGGTCTAGGTAGGCTGTGTGTACCACCTTTCCCTCATCTATAGCCTTGGTAACTGTCTCAAAGAAGTCCACCAAGCTGAACTAGGTAGGGTCCAGTGTTTGGAGGTTCCCAATGTCTCTTGTTAATGAGTTCCATGATGATGTGATAGCCTTGCAGACCAAGCTAGTCATTCTTATAGGGCGATAGTTCCCGGGGTCTACTGTGGCTCTACCTTTGTGGAGCGGAATAACCATTGCTGTGCACCACTCTATGGGTATGTAGCCTGTGGAGAGGCTGAGTTTGAACAGTGTGTTTAGGTAAGGGGTTAGTTCGTCTTTGAGCGCTCATGTAGGACGCAGTTTGGGACACTATCCGGTCCCATTGATGCTGTGTTTTTGGCTTTGGAGAGGGCTGTTTTAACCTGAGTGTCTGTGATTTCAGGGGCTCTACATTCTTCTGGTATGATTATGGGCCCTTTTGAGGGTGGGGGGGGGTGATGTTTGCACTGAACCTGTCTGCCAGGATGTTGGCGATATCGGTCGGTTCAGTGTATTTTGTGACATTCTGAAGGTATTCGAAAACGTACTTTTTGTATTTCAAGCGTTATTAAATCATCAGTTTTAACCTTTCAGTGGTTCTATTCATTAGTTTAAAACAGAATTGTTTGGACTGTTAACTGTTCACTGGTCTCATACCCTCACTTGGAACTTCTAGAGTGAACTATTGTGTGGTTTTCAGTAACGTTTGTTCACTCTCAGTCCATCTCCCTGTTTGGTTTTTGACAGTAATTTCCCCTTTGACAACCACATTGCCAAAGTGGTTAGAAACACCTTCTATATAGCCCACCTTATCATGAAAGGATTCACATCTACATCAAGGGAGGTCATTGTTCCCCTTTATTCATCCCTCATCAGGCCCATAATTGAATACAATGCCTCATTTGGGATGTACCTTACCTGACACCTGCTGCAACTAGAAAGCCCCCAAAAGTACCTCACAAAGAGGATCATGGGACTCAAACAGATGTCATATGCTGCTCGGTTAAAGAAACTGCAGCTCTACTCAGTTGCATACCGCCTACTTAGAGGCGATCTATGCCTGACGTATAAAGCCATGTCCAACCCGGAATTAATGAGCATGCTCCACCTCAGAAATTCCAAATTCCGTAGAGCTAAGCACTCGAGGGACTTGAACCTGAGCACAAAAATAAATTGGACATGCTGGAGGGACAGATTCCTAACCCAGAGGCTCCCTTCACTCTGTTATAGAATCCCAGTCCATGTTAGGCAGAGCACCTCACTGATTCTCTTCAAGAGGAATCTTGACAAGTAGATGGGAGATCTTAGGTTTACCATGGGGATTACTTCAGTGTTGCTACTAGACAGAGGCACAGTAAACTAACCTTAAAAAGGGCACAGTAAAATCAGTTCAGAGGGTGGCAAAAGTCAAACACACTCTGGCTAGGCTTGTAAATGCCTTAGGGTAGATAGCCTAGTATGAACCTATGAACCTATGAACCTAAGTAGGGCATAACTGAACAAAAGGCAACATGCTCATATTTGCTCTACTGGCCCTTAAGCAGTCTGGTCTGCTCAGTATGAAAATATAAAGCAGTGAGGGGCCTTGAACCCAGGATACTGTGTACTACAGTCATAGCACTGAATCACTAAGCCATGACAGTATTGTAAAGGTCAGCCTGTATGAAGAAATGTTGATAAGTCTATGCTAAGTATTCCATGGAAACCCTGCAGGCACAGCATAATCCCTGTCGAGTTATGACACAAAGGTGAGTCCCACAGTAAGAATAGAACCTGACTTTCAACACACACAGTAGAAATGTTAATATTAGACATGTACACATACATCAACAGATGTAGTGGACCTCAGACAGCAACATACTGAAAGATCACACTGGGCATGCTCACACACTTGAATAAATGAGACAAATGTCAGGCAACAGAACACTGACAGTCTGAACTGGGCATGCTCACACACTTAGGCCATGTTGGAGTACAGCAGCGGGCCACACATATCAGGCAGTTGCATATGTTAACCCAGGAACCTCTCACTATCCAGCAACCTGCCCTGTGCACACAGTTATAGGACAACAGACACATATATAATATAGTGGAACCCTGTCATAATCAAATATGCTCTGCAGATACCTAAGTTGTTCATAGAAAGTGGGAAAGCAAAGACGATAAAACCTGCAAACAGTTTCAGCAATACACATTGTGCATCCTGAACATTAGCATAGGTTCAGAGGTTGATACTAGCCTATCTGCCCTAGGGCATGTACAAGCCTAGCCAGAGTGTGTTTGGCTTTCGCAACCCTGTCAAAGTAGAACACTGTGCCTATGAATAGTAGGTCACACAAGATAGCCCATTTACGTTTAGTGTATTGTGCCTCTGTCTAGCAGGGACCCAGAGGATATCCCATGGGTAAACATACGATCACCTATCCACTTGTCAAGATGTCTCCTGTAGGTGGTCAGTGGGTGGCTCTGCCCATGCAAAACCGGGATTACAATCCAGAGTGAGTGGAGCCTCTGGGATAGGAATCTGTCCCTCCAGCATGTCCTATTAACATCTGTGCTGAGGTTTATGTCCCTGGAGTGTGTAGCTCCAAGGGAGTTGGATATCCTGAGGTGGAGCATGTCCATTAAATCTGGGTCGGATATTTCCTTAAACTACAGGCACACAACACATCCATGTAGGTGGTAAACGACTGAGTAGAGCTGAAGTTACTGTGTCTGAACTGTGCAGGGCATCCATGTGAGTCCCTACATCTGCCTGTTGAGGAACATTTGTGGCCATTACAGTTGCTGCAGGTGTCGGGTAAGGTACATCCCAAATGTGGCATTGTAACCAAGCATGGTCGTGATGAGTATAGGGGCACAATGACCTCACTTGATCAACATGTGAAACTATATGGGAAAAGGTGGGCTATATAGAAGTTCTGTCTAACCACTTTGGCAACGTGATTGTCAAAGGCGAGAGTACAAACAAGTCGTGTCCCCAAACCCCTAACAACTACCATATGTAATGGATTACTACCTATGTGGTAATGTGTGGGCATGTTGTTATTCCCAAAGGGGATGACTATGCAACTAATGGCATTTAGCTGTAGGCCATGGCTCAGGCACCAGTCATCGTATCTCTGTGAGACCCCATTTGAGTATGCATGTGCCAGCTGGAGAGTTGATTATGGCACCCAGTTTGCAGTCATCTGCAAACATTGTCAGCCATATTCCTCCTGTGTTAGTCATACGTCACACAAATATATACTGAACAAGAGAGGTCCCAGGACTGAGCCTTGTGTGATGCCATGTGTAACTGGTGTATAGTCAGACATGGCACCTGCAATACTGAGCATGTGGGTGCTATCCCTGATCCAGGTAGCAATTCATCGTGTGAGATATGAGTTGATATCGACGCCGGTGAGCCTATGCATAATGGCCGAGTGGGGTATTGTGTCGAAGGGTTGTGCAAGGTCCAGGCAGGCTGTGTGGGCAACAGTCCCTACACCGATGGATCTGGTAACTGTTAAAAGAATATGAACAGGTCCAGGAGGCAAGATCTGCCTACAACAATGCTGAAATGTGTAGGACCCAGTGTCTGTAGGTTCCCGATGTCTATGTGCATGAGTCCCATTACAATATGCTCCATAGCTTTGCAGAACAGGCTAGTTAGCCTTATAGGCCGATATTGTCTGTGGTCCATTGTGGCAGCAACTCTGTGGAGCAGGACCACTATCACTGTACATCATTCCATGGGTACATATCCTGCAGTAACTCTGATATTGAACAGTGATGTAATGTGAGGGTTACGTCTGTCATGAAGCCCATGTAAGACGCAGGCTGGGACACCATCTGTTCCCATTGATGCTGTGTTGTCCGCTGTGGGGAGGGCAGCACTCACCTGTTTATTTGTGATGTCAGGGAGGTTACACTCTGTTGGGATGGACAGTAGCTCCTTAGGGGGGATGGGGGGAGACATCTGCACTGAACCTGTTTGCCAGGATGTTGGCAATGTCTGTGGGTTCAGGGTATGTTTAGTCAGTATGCAGTAACTCACAGCATATCAGTGAGTGTCCACCCAGGTACCTGAATTAACTGAAGAAGGCCTTGTGAGTGTCCTACATGTCTGGTGCAATTGTCCGTTAGAAGCGGGCCTGACATAAATACATGAGTGATTGTAGCTGTCTGCTAGTACAGATCACAGATGCCTTCCCTGTCTGGGATTGTGCTCTATCATGTAGTAGTGTCCTCCTTTCATTGTATAGCTTATTAATGGCTGGGGTCTACCAGACAGGTCCCCTGCCATTGGAGGAGTGAGTCCAGTTGTTATTTGGGATAGCACGATCCATGCAGTCCACTAGGTGTCCATAGAATGTGTATGTAAAGGATTCAGCAGTCAGAGCCATACTTACCACTGTCCCAGGGTCTCTGAAGGATACCACCTTGGTTTGGAGAAGTGTGACGTTTGCTTTTGAGAAGTTCACCAAGATTACCCAGGATGGGTGTGTGGATGGGATATGGATGTCCAGTGAGATAAATGTATGTTCTGACCTTACCAATGAGGGGTATATCTTAGGTGTGGAACATAGAGTCCCCATGTTGGTGATGATCATGTCCAATATGTTGTCCCCTCTTGTGGGTGTGGTGACCGGTTGTGCCATAGCATATGAGCATACAAATAGTAGCAACTGTTGGGCGAGGGTGTTGGGGCCTGAATACTATCCCCAGTCAATGTGTGGGTATTTGAAGTCACCCAATATAATGGTGTTTGGGGAGACCTTCATATTGTCCAGTGTTCCCAGGAAAGCCGAGTGTGGTTCATGAGTTTGGGAGGGTGGTCGGCAGCAGGCAGATATGCACAATGTTAGGTGCATATGTGTGGTCTGTGATGCTTTGTGCAGTGCTACCAACCTGGAGGTATGTGTATCTGTGATGTATATGGATACTCCCCCTATTTGTGTTGGCCATTCTGAGTTTTGTGGTCAGAAAGCATGGTATGAAATATAACCTGGTAGTGCTGGTGTGCATTTGGGAGCCTGAACCAGGTGTCTGTTAGTGCACAGATATCGCTGTTGTCCATACTGAGGAGATTCCTGAGTGGTCGCAGTTTGAGGGTAACACATCTGTTGTTGAGCAGTATTACCCTCAGTGTTATGTACTCTGTAATGTCTATGGAGGTGGGTTTGTCTTTTGAGCCCCACTTAAAAAAGGCAGTATGGTGGTAGCAAGTGCTTTAGCCAGTATTCGAAAGTCCAAGGGTGACAGGTGCAAGCTGTCCATAGGGAAGCTACGTGGCATGTCAAGCATGTCACCCCAGGCTGACAGACACTGTATCCCCTGTGAATGACACCAATATGTTAGCCAACTGTTAAATGTGATCAGTTTGTTGGTATACTGTGACATCATACATGGTGAGTGTAAGATGCTAGACAAGGTCAGGGTCATACTGGCCTGGGCTACATGATCAGATAGTTCCTCTATGTATCATGTCATGTGGTCCAGGGGGGGACGTCTGAGGGTGTACGCACTAGCATGGACAATGATGGAGCCAGTCCTGCACTTGCTTTGGAGTGACCTGAGTGCATGTGTTATGCTGTGGATCCTGCCACCCGAGAGACAGCTCAAAGTGACTATTCCCTTATTTGGCCTGGTGACTGGGACGTCAGTGTGTCTGACAATAAGTGTCACCTATTACAAGTGTATTAGGTGTGTTGTTTAGCCTGAAGGGCAGTGACTGTGTGGTACACTGACATTGTGAACTATGTGATATGTGGGTATTGTAGTGAGGTAGCAGTTGTTTGTGTGTCTGCTTTGGAGGTTTCTGCTGCTTAGACAGAGTTTATGTAGAGCCTCCGAGTATGTTTATGTGTGATAATGTGGTTTGATTGCTGTCGCTATAGGTTTATGTGAGACTGATATGTGGCATGTGTGGTTACCTTCACCACCTGATAGACTATGCCAGTCATGGGTCGAGAGAGCTTAGCCTCCTGTATGTCAATACTGTTGCATCTCTCAGATATGTCTGAGTTTGTTGGGAGGAGGAGAGGGTTGTCTATGTACATGAGGCAGATGTGACATTGTGTCAAAATCACAATATTCACTAGCTGGACTGGAAAGTGCACATGAAACCGACCCCTGGACATGCCAGGATATTATGATGACATACTCCGTAGTCTGATCACAAAGGATCAGTAGGGTGTTAAGTGTGTAAAAGAGTATAACAGGGATTAGTGCTCAGGTTTGTTGGTGTTTTGTAAAGAGTAGCTGAGAAGGATTCCAGACTGAATCATGACACCTCCTTCAGCTATGTCATAAATAACAATATACACTCATATATGTCCTGATTCAGGGCCAACTGTACCTGACTGACAATGCCGACATCCTGTCAGACAGGCCCATATAGACATACCCACCTCCCACTGACCATAGTCCCAGTCATCATACCAGGAGATATCGCATGTAGAATGGCTGAACAGCTCCCCCCAAAGCCAAAAGCATGGCAGCAATTGGATTACATTGTTTCCCAATATGTGTCATGCATGAACTACCGAACAAACAGACCCTGCACCTGAACAGTCTGTTGAGCCTCACCCTCTCCACAGGATCTGGAACCGTTGAATGTGTTACAGCAACATATGGCACTCCCCACAAGTGTAGGTGCACAACACACCATGGGAAGTATATTCCAGTAAGCCTATGAAGTCTGATCTGCAAGGCCATGGAGTCCATCATGGTTGAAGTCATACACAAAGCTATTGGAAGCTGACAAACACACAACCCTACCAACTGTGGTATGTTCATGTGCAGATCATGGTTCCCAAACATGCTAGACTGTTTGCAAGGTACCCAGGACATACATCACTGAACAGAGCTACACATGTCCCACATAGACATTAAATAGCCCTTTATCAACACCCCTGACACATGTCATATCCACAAAACCAACAATCTGTGCATAAATATGTGTTGACATATGAAGGAATGTCAATGTGTCCACAGATAGATCACACAAGGTAAGAATTATGGAGTCCTGTTCAAGCTGTTGACACCTGCCAACCCACATGGCTCATTCCTGGGATTGCATAAAACAAAGTGTACACACATTACCATCTCCAGTCTGATGATGTCAGCATCCTACAAATATAGCAGGAGAAGAGAAGCCACCCAGTAAAGCATATAGCATGCCATGTTAATGTGTATGTCTCTAGTATAATAACATAGCTAGGTAGGGGTTTGAATCCTGCAAGTGCTGACTGTGGGTGATTGATTTCCTGTGAGAGGAGTACCCTTTTTGGAGACTGGGAAAACACATTAAAAGAGGTACATTCCTCTTTGGAAAGTCTGATGATGTCAGCATCCTAAAAATATAGCAGGAGAATTGAAACCACCCAGTAAAGCATATAGCGCGCCATTTCAATGCATATGTTTTTAGTATCATAACATAGTTAGGTAAGGGTTTGAATCCTGCAAATGCTGATTGTGGATGTGGGTGATTGATTTCCTGTGAGAAGAGTACCATTTTTGGAGACTGAGAAAACACATTAAAAGAGGTACATTTCTCTTTGGAAAGTCTGATGATGTCAGCATCCTACAAATATAGCAGGAGAATATCTGTCACCCAGTAAAGAATATAGCGCGCTGTGTTAATGTGTATGTCTCTAGCATCATAACATAGTTAGGTAGGGGTTTGAATCCTGCAAATGCTGACTGTGGGTGATTGATTTCCTGTTAGAGGGCTACCCTTTTTGGAGACTGGGAAAACACATTAAAAGAAGTACATTCCTATTTGGAAAGTCTGATGATGTCAGCATCCTACAAATATAGCAGGAGAATACAAACTACCCAATAAAGCATATAGCGCACCTTGTTAATGCGTATAGATAGAAGTTTGAATCCTGTAAATGCTGACAGTGTGTGTGTTGAGGGTGTGTGTATGTGTTTGATTTCCTTTGAGAGGAGTGCCCTTTTTGGAGACTGGGAAAACAAATTAAAAGAGGTACATTCCTCTTTCGAAAGTCTGATGATGTCAGCATCCTACAAATATAGCAGGAGAATCAAAATCGCCCAGTAAAACATATAGCACACTGTATTAATGCATATGTCTCTAGTATCATAATCTAGTTAAATAGGGGTTTGAATCCTGCAAATGCTGACTTTGTGTGTGTGTTTGGCAGTGTATGTGTGTGATTTCCTTTGAGAGGAGTGCCCTTTTTGGAGACTGGGAAAACAAATTAAAAGAGGTACATTCCTCTTTGGAAAGTCTGATGATGTCAGCATCCTACAAATATAGCAGGAGAAGCAAAACCACCCATCAAAGCATAAAGCGCGTTGTGTTAATGCATATGTCTCCAGTATCATAACATAGCTCGGTAGGGGTTTGAATCCTGCAACTTTGGGTGTGTGTTTGGCGGTGTATGTGTGTGATTTCCTTTGAGAGGAGTGCCCTTTTTGGAGACTGTGAAAACAAATTAAAAGAGGTACATTCCTCTTTGGAAAGTCTGATGATGTCAGCATCCTACAAATATAGCAGTAGAAGCAAAACCACCCATCAAAGCATAAAGCGCGTTGTGTTAATGCATATGTCTCCAGTATCATAACATAGCTCGGTAGGGGTTTGAATCTTGCAATTGTTAAGTGTGTGTGTGTGTGTGTGACACAGTTGATCAATGCAGTGTGGGTTTTGCTTTTACTATGGTATGACATATCATGATTAAAACAGTATGTGCATTGCACACAGGTATCTGTGTGGCAAATAAATATGTGTACATGTGACCTCAATCAGTACATAGGTGTGAAGCCTGCATACTACATGAATACATTTGTTTCTTTGACAGATTGTGCCACTGCTTCTCAGATCGTAGGTCACATATAAAAGTATGTGACAAGCCTGGCCACTGTAGTGATCTGTGTCCAAGGTCATCTGTGCGACACACACCAATGACAGTTACTATAGAGTACTGTGAGTGAGGGTACATGCCTGGGGTATATGTCAGACATGTTCATACACAACAACGACTGGCAATAATGGACAGTCATTATAGGTGTACAACAGCCCTGTGGATATGCATTCAGGCCCCTAATGTCTTATGTGACACACCGAGGGACTCCACAATACCTATGGATATGTGGATACCAAGGGACAGATGACATAACACGTGGCTGTATGTACACATCGTTACCCAACATACGTGTTGAGGGCTACCACCTATGTGGTACTGTCGGGATAGTATGTATAGTAAATGTGGATGACTATGCCATAGTCGGCTTACTGCTATACAGCATGTAGTGGACAACAGGTATCTGTCTGTATGATACCCTTGTGTAGGATATGCGTCCCATCCAGGGAATGCATTGTAGGCCAATGCATGCATTTCCAGATGTGGATGGACATATCCCTAGTGTGTTTGCATGTACCTAAGAGGGCTATATGCCAAACAGGTGTGGTCCCAGGAATGGGTGGTGGTCAATATCACTGGTCACTGTTATAGTATAGTACTGGAAGGATCCAACTGTTACTGAGTTCCCTACAACTGTGAGTCATTTGTCAGGACATCATCTAATGATTGGTTATAGTCATGCTGTTGAGGTTGTGTATACTACCAGACTGCAAATCATTGACAGGTATCAACCGTATCACCCACAGCATACTGTCAACCCATGTCATACACACGTGTACCCATGTTAGTACATATCTGTAGTAGAATGTATACTGGCCATCGAAAGATACTATGAGATGTTAACAATGTGTACAACAGGGTATGTCACACATCCCATGTGTCCACTATGCATGTACATGCAGACAGTGCGCACCCACCATGTTCACAGATGTACACCTGCTAATCTGTAATGCACAAACCACACACGTACTGTTCACTCACTAACACATGCTGGCAACACAGTACACTTCAGCCAAGTGGCACATAGGTGAACAATACATACTTAGACCTAACACTGGTGTAAACAATGCTACATTGACAATCAGAGCTGTGATGCATAATGCCTGCTCAGATATACCTACAAGGATATCATTACACTTTCCTGTTGACAACTTGCTAATATTGCTACACTGCTATGATGTCACCCTGTGCATCAGAACCATGTTAGCCTGTTCCTGCATCAATGTTACAGATGACAGGAGGTGGCACAGGTGTCATCATATGCACAGGGTGTGTTGTTGGTTTGCCAGAGCCCGACATTGACCCATCCAATTGACATGTCTGTGTGTGTCTGTGTGTGTGTGTGTATGTGTGTGTGTGTGTGTGTGTGTGTGTGTGTGTGTGCGTGTAGGGACAACAGTACAGCATGGGCCAATGTTGATGTAATGTGTGTGTGTGTATGTGTGAGCCCTAGTTGTTTGGTTAATGTGTGTGTGTCTACATGCACACAGCTCCACCATGTGGCTGCCATATACGGGAGGTTGTGGGACAGCCACAGACTGTACCTGCTAGGCTGTACAGATCACTGTCTCTGGGCACGGACACGGTACCTGTGCCTGGCAGGGGTGCTACTGGCAGTATCGGGTACCAACCCTGACTGGGTACTATCATCAGAGGCAGAGGTATGATGACTGGACCCATGTCCCTGCTGGGACTGGCCAGAGCCACGTGCACGTGGTCTACTAGGATGGTCAATAGACAGGCCAGCCGCAGCATTGCTGGGGCTGGTACTGCCACTATGGGAGCGGCTGTGATCTGTGTGCTGTCCGCGTCAACTGCCAGCTGTTGCTGTTGCTGGCATGTGTCAGCATCGACGTCTCACCTGTCCTGCACAGTCCTGGCTCATGGAAGACACATTGTGGAGGGCATCTATTGTCTCCCCCCAATGTCTATAAATGACCTCAGTGTAATTCCGGATGGCACTGGCAAGGTCACGGATGCTGTCATTGATAGTGGTGTAATGGGCCCTCTGTGTCCTTAGTCCCTGTCTGGTGTGCCGTTCCATACATGCCTGTGCCTGCATTACAGCCCAAAACATACTGGAGGTTGTAATACCTCTGGGGCACATCTGCCAGGGGCAATACAACCAGTGGTGCTCCCCTGAGAACTCCTGGACATCCGCCTATGTGGTACCATTCCAGGAATCCGGCTATGGCTGCTGTGAGGGGATGCAAGTGCCATGGGTACCACACTCTCCTGGTCAATGCCAATTGTATGCTGTCCCTTGGCTAAGGCCATTGGTGATGAGGGATGTATCGGCAGTATGACTGTGTGCATAGATGGGGTTGAACACTGTGTACTGTCGATTGGTGGACCAACGACAGACCCTGTCAAACCTTCCTGTGCCAAAATACATGTCTCATCATCTCCACTATTAGTGGCAGTGACTTCAGGTTCCCTGCTGCTTTCAGCCACCCCAAACTCAGCACCTGTGAGAGGAAGACAGGAAACACACTTTACAATCTGTACATGATGTTAGCACACATGCACACATGCACACATTCACCCATGCATCCATGCACCCATGCACACATGAACACATGCACACATAAGCACATGAACACACGAACACATGCACACATGCACACATGCACACAAATACACTCCTCACTACAGCACATACACACACACACACACACACACACACACACACACACACACACACACCAGCAATCCAACACATACTCAATAATGGCTGAAGGTGGGTACCAGTATCACAAGGCAAACAGTCACCTCACATGTGTCAGCATGCAGAACATGTGTTACTCAAGACCATGCAGTGCAAGTGTAGATGGCCCTATTTAATGACATTATACATGGCTTTGATGCATGTGTGTAGTTGTTCAGTGATTGGCTACACCCTGGAACACAATGTGTACATGGACACAACATTGCTGTGCATGTATTATCAGCTCTGCAATGTCCTGTGCACCATCACTCACAAGTATACATACCATGGCTGCATGTGTTATCTGTGTGACACATAGATTGCCATGTGTCATTACAGTGTATGTGTCCATAGCAGATAATAGTGGGCACAGGTGTAGCACATGCATGCTATGTAGACACACGGGATGAGTGGTGCATGTAGATGGGAAGGAATCCCAATGCTCAACATGGCACTTGTACAGTGGTTATGGTGAGTGTGGGACATATTGCAGATATGTCGGTGCCAGCCATGACATGGCATGCTACATGATTGCAACATTAAACACCACACATACCCAATGTGTGTCATGTGACCTATACACCCAATAGCATTCCAGGACATATATGTGACACTTTGTACAGATGGTGACTGCTGTGCATATTGTGTATACTGGCATATGTAAGCACACACAACATGCTATGCATATTGTGTATAGGTGCATATGTTTGCACACACACAACATTGAGATGCAAAGCAATGATTGCTATGTGTAGTACTGTGGTCACTGTAACTGGATGGGGTGTAGTACCATGTGCCATCATCATCATGCAAATTGTGGTCACTCATGGCTACTAATGTGTGACAGACCACCACCTAGCATGCTGTACCTGAACTGCAGTGCCGTGGCTACGTTCACAATTACACATCCACTTTGTTCATGGGTGTGTGAGGTGCCCAATAGGGAGCATTGCCTAACACGACTGTGTTATGTGTTGAAGAGTGTTGCACAGCTCCATGATAGGCCTCTACCCCTGAGGTACATCATGTGTGTGTGGATGACATGTGGGATACTGAAGTGTGACCTTACAGTGGGTGTGTGGTAATGCCATATGTAGCATGTTTTTGTGTACTGCGTATGATAAACGTGTTATGTTGTGTACAGCTGTAGCAACTATGCCTATCCAATGTGCAGTACGGTGTTGCCACAACTGTGTCTGATGCTCTGTGTATTGCATGTCATTGAGGCAGCTACTGACATTACTGAGCTGTACAACGTCTTACAGAAAACATGCACAGTATGCATTATGCGTAGGTGTGTTACGTGTACATGGCCTACACCTCACCTATGACATGCACATTTCATTACCAACATTGCAGTTATACCACACTCACCAGCATGGATCGTCTGCCCTGCTGTCACACCAGAGGGACCTACGAGAATATGAGAGAGTTCATCAGTGGCCACAACTGTGGCATTGCTACAGTGGGTATGCTAAACTACAGTGGAACAACAGTCAACAGTCACAAGTGTAGAGATAATATTCCAAATATCAGTACTGCATAATACTAGGCAGCACAACTGCTAAACACACAGTACACATCTCACGTAGACATAATCTAACAATACAGTTAACTGTAGTCTACAGATAGAGTATGTTACCTGCTCACTCCATGTGAACATGCTGGGTGGCTCCGGCCTCCATGACAACACATGTCACAGGTTGCTGCTGCTGTTGTCCAGGAGCCACCATGCTTAGGAGCAGCTCCTCCACTCTGGTGAGGAGGGATGAATGGCCACCCCACCACCTGTGGCAAGCTGTTGTCTTTGGATATCAGACGCATGCTGCCGGACATGTCTAATTAAATCACTGCAATGATGGCATACCTGCTCATATGTCTCGTTATGCATGCCTATGTCATTTACCAGACAAACAAGATCCTGCCACACAGTGCAGTCCACTCCTGCTGGTGCTGGCTGCTTTGGGAAAACAGCATTGTGTACTGCTGCACCAGGCTTTGGACAATTTCATCTTCCTCCGCTGCTGTATACGATGGGTTGCATTGGTGGGCCATCTGGCTGAAAAAGATATGAACAATATGTGTGAGCGAGTCCTGTGGCACACTTTAAACCTTTAACCAAAGATATCACTTTACTGACATATATACCATCCATTTGTCTGTCAGGGGTTACACACGTTCATTACCACTTATTGGTTCTCAGGCCACAACTGACTAACAGTGCCTGGCACACTCTATATATCACACCACTATACAACAGTACCCAGCAAACTGTTTGTGACACAATGCGCAACCTCAACACAGGGGTATATATCACGCCAATGCACGAACAGAGATGTCATCCATTGCAATGAATATAAAGTACAGTTACAGTAGTACCAGTCAACCACCCTAGTTATTGTTGCCATAGCCCTGCCTAACATATGTGTACAGTTGTTACTATAGCTGGCATACTGCTGTAACAGAGTATATATGTTGCTGGATATACACGTATACCCTGTAACACACATATGATTGCAGCCATGTACAGGCATAATTACACACACATCAGACAAACATACAACACACCACTGTATGCCAACACAGATGAGCATTACCTGTGTACCATACAGTACTGTGGGCCACTACTTACAAACCCTTATGCCTGTGTTTTGTCCTCTGTGCAGACTACAACAAACACACAAGACAGTGTTTCCAAGCAATGTAAACACACACCATACCGTGCTGTTTAGGCCTACAACTTCAGGTAGTACTACAGTTCCTATGGGAGTTGGATTCACCAGCAGTACCACTCACTAAGCATACATGTATTGCTTTAGCCTACAATGAGACACCACGGTCGTCAAAAAGGAACTACGTCACATCATATGCCATACTACTATGTCTGCCTAAAAGTACAATACACATCTTTTCCTGGCGTCACAGCTAGGATAGACACTACCATGTCAGATACAACTTCACACTAACCTATCACACCTTTACAGACCTTGCACACATTCAGCGTTACACTTATTCAACCTCACATAGCAGGTATTGCATTGAGTACGTGTGAGTGCATAATGTCATAGGTAGGTTGTATGCTATTGGACCTAGGGCCTACGGCAGCCTAGCTATATGCTACCCTGGCCTTTGACACACATGTACTTTGATTTCACTTGCCCCTGCCAACCAGAACCACAGAGGGGGTTCCTGGGGTGTATTACCAATCTCCCAAACAATCATCAGGGGTATTTATGACAACTGTTAAGGAGGAGCCTTGTTTGCTATTGCTATGTGGTCTATTCCAGTGTATGGCATATCTCTGAGATAGGAACCTATCCCTCCAGCATGTGCTGTTTAGTGAGCTGACAAGGTTTAGGGCCCTAGAGCGTGTATCCTGGAGGGATTGTGATATGTTGCCATGGTGGTTGTCACCCAGTAATGGGTGTGACATACCTCTGTATGTCCGGCAGAGGTCACCTCTGTGTGGCCAGTATGCAATACAGTCTAGATATGGCTCTGTGAGTCAGTCTGCAAAGGGCATCTGTTTGCGGCCAGTATTACCCTTTGTGAGGTATGTCTGTGGCTTTTCCACCTGCTGTAGTTGTCATGTGAGGTACATACCACACAGGGCATTGTGATGAGTAGAGGGGAACACTGACCTATATTTCCCTACATGACACACCTGTTGTCATGACACATATCACACAGACAGATTACAGGTCTAGTGTGGCACTGTCTTTATCAAAGAGGTGGCTACTGTCCACCTGTGTCCCATGTTCCTTTTTTACACCTTCGGTGTTGGGTAGATCTCTACCTATGTGTTAGTTAATGGGCACAGTGTTTTGGAAAGGAGGAATGGCATTGCAGTATCAACACTTGTCTACAGTCCATGCCTTGGTCACCACACACCTGTTGCAGTACATATGGCCCCATGTCTCTCTCTCTCTCTATGTATGTATATATATATATATATATATATATATATATATATATATATATATATATATATATATATATATATACACACATATCTATACACATACATGTACACATCCATTGCTGTACACATAGATATACATATAGGCACATGTACAGTCCACCTTTCATGGTGGGGATATCAGTTATGCGACAGTTGTGGGATGTACAGTTATGTGATTATATTGCACAGTGTTGTGCAGAATGCATGTGGGTGTCCTCGGCCCATGTAGCTTTAGCAGGCCTCACTGGCTGTAACACAGCAGATCTGACAAATCAGTCCCACAGCGTTTAACCAGCACATGACATATATCAGCACTGCATGCTGTTTTCTATGCCACACACAATGACCTACATACATATATGCACATAACAACCTTCAACAACAGATATCTGTCCACCCTTCACTAACAGTTGCAGTATGTCCCTTGCCCTATGCACATATGCACATACAGATAGATACGTTCTGCTGCCACACATGGATGATTTTCAGTGTGTAGAGTACTCTGCAGGAACATCTACTACATGCCAACACATATATATGAGTTGCATACCTTACCTTTGTATTTCCCTGCTCCGTCTGTTACAGTTTTTTAGGTTTTTTTTTTTTTTTTTTGGTTGGTTGTTTGTTTTGGGTTTTCTCCCTCTGTTTCTGTTTCTGTCCCAGTTTCTCTCTCTGTTGTCTGTGTCTCTGTCTGTGTCTCTCTCTCGCTCTCGCTCTCTATCTCCCTGTACATGCAATGATATTATTGCATGTGTGGACAGCAGGTACAGCCTGCTTTTCTAGGTATCTGCACTTGTGCATGTGGCAGCCTCTGCACCAATTGCTGCCCACCATTCAGTAATTGCATGCAGCCTGCTGTGTGCTGATTGCATTACTCACTGTGATTGCAGCCCACTGATATAAAATGCTAGGTTAGGTAGGCGTAGCCCTTTCAGATTTCCAAGGTAGGGCCCATGCTTGTTTGCTCTGGACACCGTTGTGTCAGTCAGAAGGTTGGTATATGTCTCTTATCTGAAGCTAGGGTTGTAGCCAGTGATATGCATGTTGTACTCAAACCTGAATGTTGCTGCTTCCAGTACACACTTCTCAGTGTAGACATGTACTCACCCCTCCAAATGTTAACACAGGATACATGGAAGTATGTACTTTCTTTCTGAATTAGACATTTAACTGCCATACAAATGTGGTTAGTGCACTGTATTCCTGTGGCACATGCAGTGTTTGTGAACTGCTATACTGTAATTATTACGTTACTCACCTATGAACAGTTTGTGATTTGTTTGTGTTGACATTAGCACAGGCTGCTCAACACAACTGGACATATTTCAGTACTGAGTATGCCTACCTACACCCTGGTTTTTGCCTGAATACACAGGTGTGTTGTACCTTTGGGTAGGTGTGCAGAATTGCAAAGAGCATTTTTTATTATCATGTGAGGTTTATCTTGCTGAACATACAGGATTACTGTGTACCTGTTAGTCTATCAAGGCAAGTAGTCTGTCTGCATAGCTCCCACCTGTGGACATATCCAGATGGTAGCTAGAGGTTAGCCTATTATACTTTGTCTGTGCACCACACCAGTCTTTTCAGCACTGGCACATTGGCATTGTCACAGTTGGTTGCTAGCAGTACATGGCTACATCCTATGATATTTCTGTGTTGTACTCCTACATAAGGGCATGTATGTGGAACTCCTTCCAAAGCTATTTGCAGAGTGTGTAGCAGCAGTAATGCTGATATGCCTGTGTGTTTCTGCCTCTGCCAGGCCTCAGATACTCTCAGGTATGTATTTGAACGGCCTCAGTGAAAGGTACATATACGTTAGATATACCTGCAATATATTACAGACATATTGCAGTTGAGACTTTCTTGGGAATCAGAGCATATGTATACCTACACCTTTTCTGATCTGCAAGCAGTGTCTACTCTCACCTATTGAGATTATTCATTACGTGTGATTCCACACTTGTCTGCCTAAAGTTAGTACTTTCCAGAGTGATTCAGTGGGGCACAGCTAACATTTGTTTACAAATCAGGGACATCCCTGTAAAGCAGTCACAGTTGGGGTGTCTGGCTTCTGCCCTAATCAACTTTGCCAGTATTTATCCTGGTCTGATACTGTGTGGTGTTTGTAAAATGCCACTGTAACATTATTCCCTGCTTGGATGGCTGGTTCTCTTTTCAGTCATGTCATGCAATTCCACAACAACTGCTGGTAAAGACCCACAGAACAGGATTTGTGTTATACCAGTCCTCATTTTCATTTACATTCCCTCATTGTAATGCATGATATATTTATGTCAGCACCAAGCTGTTTGTATATCTGCTGTGGCTTATTGGTACTTCATGCAGTCTGTTGTGTCAATGGTCTGGGGTTAGAAACTGGCAGATGTCTTTTCTTTTGCTGCTGAGCAGAACAAGGGCCCTTCCATAGAGTGACTAAGGCACTTTTAAGCAGTTGTAAGCAGGTTTGCGCAGGTTTGCATGACACTTAGCAATGCTTAGCTAAGAGCATACAAGCGCACACTCGCTTAAACCCGCTTACTACCGCTTAAAAGTGCTTACTCCCGCTAACCCCCGCGCTAATTTCTTTTAAAGAAAAGAAAATGGGGAGATAGGAAAGTGGTGAAAAAGGGGGCACAAAGGGGGACAGACAGTAGGTAAACAAGCTCGGGATGTGCAGGACGGGTGTAGGGAAGGTGCATAGCTGCCCATTTCTTTACCAGCAACAGCTGTGCATATGCAATATATCTGGAGTGAAATTTGAAACCTTCCACCCCTGGGAGAGGGGTGAGGACAACAAAGTATGTTGTATTGCCAGTTATAATTATCAGTTTACATGTCCAGTGGGCGTGTGTGCAAAATGGGCAGCTATGTATGGGGCGTAATTTTTTGTGGGTACAGATTGCCCTTTTTTTTTTTTTTTTTTTTTTTTTTCAGGTGAGAGTGGAAAGTGAGGTAGAGGAAGTAGGTATGTTTGGGGAGGTAGGTTGGGGAGGTAAACAGACAAGACAGACAAAACGCATACAGGGGCGGTGTATGACACATGGGGTGGGTGAACACAATTGACGGGGACGGATGTTTGGAAATCGCAAGCCCATGAGCCCACAGATGGTAACAGTGGTACTGAGATCCCCACCCATGGGCAGTCACCACTGCACCTTCACAGCCCCGAGGGTGGCTGTACTGGGGGCTGCATAGGATGGGCAGGCTCACCCATGAGAGGCACCACTCTCACCTCAAGCTGGCATAGGGAATCAGCGACTGAATGCTGGATCTCCCTATGCACCACAGCCCGGACCCTTCAAAGGGTGACAGGTGGCCCTTCTCCGCCCACGCTTGCATGGGGGGATTGAGACCCATCCCCTGCAGCGCTTCCACCCGAAGGTGGCACAGGACCAACGGAGGAGGGGATCCCGGGCTGGGCACTGGACCTGCTGGTGCCAGGTGCACTCGCCAGCTGAGGTGGAACAGGTGGGTCCACTGGGAACGACCTTCCCATACGTTCTGTGATTAGGTGTGTTTAATTACAACATAAACAACAGCATTCCAGATTAGTTGTAACAGCATGCAGTAATATTCCCATTAACCCAACACACCAAGATTCCAACAGTTGAACAGCAAGCATAACACATGCATATATTGAACGACAGTGGATATTCCAACAGCATGCAGGGATGTTTGGTAGCAACAGGCCACTATGATTGTGGTGTTTGAACAGGGCACATGCATCAACATGTATGCAAATATTTATAGAACAATAGGACATATGTCCCAACAAATATTTAAGATTACACATACCCATTGAGGTGTGGAATTGCATGGTTTATGTACATACAGTAGGGTATAGAAAAAAACCTCGATTAACATCTTATAATTACTTTTAGTCTACACTACATTCCTAGTGACTGCAAGTGTATATCCCCTACATGTATTATTACACTTGCCACCATGCATTAGTTTGTGTAATGGGTTTGGCTAGTTCAATATATGCCTGACCTATATCTGACATACTAACTGTCCAAGATGCAGATGTTACTGCTACATATTCCTTGATTGCATTTATATTTCTTTATCTACATATCTTGATGTTTTCACATGACATTTTCACTTCTATTTGTACAGAACCCTGCATTTCTTGGCACACACTCACATTTCTGGGGAACAAATTAACATGCTACTCGTGTGCCACATTTACTTATGCATGCCAGTCAGTAACTGACTGTTGAGGACTGTATATATGCTTCACAGCTACTAGCACTTCCATCACCCACTTTATGTGGGACTGCATAACTCTGGGTTGCCAGCACTTTTTAAAACAGTACTATTTGTATAATGCAAGGGTACAACAACAATTCAAACTAAGTGACACACACACACTCTGGGTTTTAGACCTTTATTAATGACATTACACACTTTTCCACAGGCTCACTCCTTTATTTGTTATAACGGTGCATATGGAAGGCATATTCAGACATATTATACCTTTATTAATAGGTTAGAACACTCTTTTTCAGGCTCACTCACTTATTTTATATGTCAGAGTTATTATTCCGGACATATGTTACCTTTCTTAATGGGTTACTACTCTCTTTTTCTGGCTCTCTGACTTTGTTATCTGACAGTACATGCAGAGGACTTATTCAGGCCATTTATGTCTGTATTATTGGACTACAACACTTTATTTCATGCTCTCTCCCCTATTTTATATAACAATACATGCAGAATAATCACTAACTTGCCTGGTGGCGCAGCCTTAGCAGCCTATCTGCTTAGGCTTGCTGATTCGCAACACGGTCACCTGCAGCTGTAAAGTAAATGAAGGGATATTGAGACATACCTATCCATTATACAGAATCAATTATCAATTCCTACATACTGCATTCCATGGCTACCTACTCAGTTGTGGGGCATCCTGCATCCCACAGGCCTCCTGTATCCTTTGGTTAAGGTGGTCCTGCTTCCATCTCTTCAGGTCTGCATGGTGGTGATGGACCTGCTTACCAGTCCGAGGAATGCCTGTGACACTGGTGAGATCATGAGCTAACCGGTTCCAAGCCTCTGCCTTGTACTCCATCCCTTGGAACTGGCCCTGCAGGAGTCTTGACTCATAACGGTGGACAAGGAGCCAAACCATGTATTTCGACTCCTCGATGCCCCAACGTTGCGCTCGGAAGCGTGTACCCTCTCCAGCACCAGCCATTCTAACTGCAGATGTGAGCTACAATCAGTTATGGCGAGTATTCCCGCCTATGGGGCTTAACTATGCCACATTTCCCGCACTTTTGTGTGATTGGCCGTTTTTGAAAATTCTCGGTTGACTGCAGACCTGCTTAGTAATGGTTAATCTACCATTACTAAGTATATGTATGTTAACAGTGGCTGTTTCTCCTAAGTTGTTGTGGCTTAGTGGTTCTGTGCTTTTGATTATGATGCACAGAGTCCTGGGTTCAAACCTTCTTATTCATTTTATTTTCATATCGTCCAGATAGGCTAGGGTGTGTGGCTGCGTTTAAGCAACTTTGCTCTACGTTGCTCCACGGTGCCCTGGTTGGCACGGCGTGCACGTCCGCGCAAATACATTGCACTTATTAAAGCACTATTTCACTATGGGCACCGCTATTGCACTGGGTAAAGCGCTGTTAAACTTTGGGCAACTCTATTGCACTGGGTAAAGCGCTATTAAACTATGGGCACCTCTATTGCGCTGGGTAAAGCGCTATTAAACTATGGGCAACTCTATTGCGCTGGGTAAAGCACTGCTTAACTGCAAGCAATTATATATCAGGATCCTTTAAAAATTTAATATTTTGTTCACTGATACATTGGACATTTCACTGCTTTTTACTGATATTTTAATCATATGTGTCAGGTATTATTCCATGTATCGATTTAAAACATAAATAAGAAGGGGAGTAGTGGGACTCGAACTATGCATTCTTCTTCTTTGTGCGAATGCTCTAGCATTACGCTATTGCTATTTGGTGTGATTTGTATAAACATTCTTTCTTATGCTCTTCCATGTCGGAATTGCTAACTACAGCTAAGCAATGGGCACACCCGCACACACACGCGCAAATACAGGCAGCTATTTCGGGAATTTAAAAAAAATAAAATTAATTTTTTACTTTTCATAACTGTGATGGGGGTTTACAATGTCAGGGAGTGTGGTGTTGGGTGCAAGGACATTTGAGCGGACTCGCTCTTGTGTACTTTCATTTTTCTTTTCCAAACCTTGCAGGGGCGTGGCCATTTAGACTGCTCGGCAGTCGGACACGCCCCCTGCTTTCCTACCCGGTCTGCGTAAGACTTACAGTTGAGTCAGCGTGCCCTCATGAATATTCATGGCACGGTGACATCATACCGTTCAACTGCAGCCTCCGAGTAAGACTTATTAAGTCTTACACGAAGGATTTGTGAATCCGAGGGATAGGGTTTGCAACTAATACTAACAGTCATCTTAGTTGTATAATCTGTCATAAAGGAACACTAAAAATAAAATAGTTACTTCGAAATATACATATGGGCAAAAGGATATATATGTATACAGTGGTGATAAATTAAGCAAGAAATGTATTGATAATAAAGCATTGTCTAAATAAAATATTGACATTATGCAATAGATACTGTTACACTGAAAACAGATGTTGGTTGAAGGACATTAAATAAATCAGTGAGATAAAATATAAGATGTATATACTAGAACAATGTTGTATTTTAAGTTGGTTACACTATTTTATTTAACTATGGACAGTAATATCATATAACAAATCTCTGTAATAGTGTTTAATTGAATATTATACAGTTTAGTAGTTGAAGTTTGATAGCACCCAGCAATAAGACTCTGATGTTTTTAGTTATATTTGTTGTTGGGGAAAGCTGAGGGAAGATGTTGAATAGGGATCACTTGAATGGTCAACCTATTCAAGAATGGGGATTTTTTCCCATGAAGGGAATGATTGGTTGTTTATATTTTGAAAACCACTTTTTACGCAGATATTTTTTATTTGTACCTTTTAAATGGATGTCTATGCAATGCATTTATGTTGTTGTGTCTTCTGGCTTTTCTTGGTTAGGGGTCATCACAGCAGAACTCTGGTCCACTAATGATTGGCAGTAGATTTTTACGTGCCAAGTTGGCAGCCCTGATGCACAACCTTCAACGAAGGTACACCCATTCACGCATGTCTCCACACAGAAGATGCTCTAGCTGAGAATCGAACAGGACAACATCTTACTATGAGGCGACAATGCTACCACAGCACCACCACTGCAGCTATGCAATGCATTTATAACATATATGAAATGAATGGTAAAAGGTTTTCAGCACACATACAAGGTTATGTACAAACACAAAAATAGGACAATGGTTAAATACAAAGATATAGTTAGTCCAACTGTGAAATACATTTCTATCAATGTCAGTGGCTTAAATAACAGTTGTAAAAGAGGACGCTTACAAAGATATCTTAAGCTATGTAAAGTGCAAGTAGTATTTTTACAAAAAACACATCTTATACAGCAAGACATTAATAAGATTAATATGCATAATTACACATTACTAGCAACTTCAGAATATAATAAAAAGCAAAGAGGTGTAGCAATATTATAGAGAAAGACTACACAGATGCCCAAGATCATAAATACAGTCAATGATAACTCAGGAATGTTTGTTTAGTGTCACTATTCATAGGTTCATAGGTTGGTACTAGGCTATCAGCCCTAGGGCCTATACAAGCCTTGCCATAACAATTCCCTAGCTATTTCCTCCCCCATTATTTACTTCCCTGGACCCCTGTCTAGCAGGGTGACTGACGTGATCTCCGTGGTGAATTTCCTTTCTCCCATCCAATCATCAAGGTTACTTTTGAAGAGGGCCAAAGAGGTGCTCTGCTTGACATATATGGGCAGTCTATTCCAGAGTCTGGGGAGTCTCTGGATCAGGAACCTATCCCTCCAGTATGTTTTGTTTATTGTGATGACAAGGTTTAGATCCCTGGAGCATGTGGTTCTGAGGGATTGGGATTTCTTTAAGTGTAGCATGTCCAGCAGCTCTGGGTTTGACATGGCCTTGTATGTTAAGCAGAGATCTCCTCGGAGTAGACGATATGCGACAGAGTACAGCTGGAGTTTTTTAAGGAGGTCAGCATAGGGCATCTGCTTTAGGCCTGTGATTCTTTTAGTGAGGTATTTCTATGGCCTTTCCAGTTGTTGCAGATGTCTTGAGAGGTACATACCAAATGGGGCATTGTATTCTATAATGGATCTAATGAGGGATGAGTACAGTAGGACAATGACCTCCTTTTTTCTGGATGAAAAGCCCTTAGTGATGAGGTGTGCCACATAGAAGGATTTCCTGACTGTTGTGGCGATGTGGTTATTGAAGGTGAGACCACTGTCCACCTGTGTCCCTACATCTGTTATCATACTTTCGGTGTTTAGTGTACTGCCACCTATGTGGTAATTCACATGTTTTTTCCCAAAGGGGATAACTATACATTTCTTGGCATTGAGCTTGAGCCCATGGCTCTGGCACCAAGCATCTGTTTCTGTAAGGCCCTTTTGTAGAGTATCCACATCATTTGGGGATTCAATAATGGCTCCCAGTTTGCAGTCATCTGCCAACTTTGTTAGCCAGAGTCCCTCAGTGTTGGCCTATACTTCAGAGAAGTAGATGCCAAACAAGAGATGTCCCAGGACTGAACCCTGAGGTACTCCACTTGTCACCTGTCTGGAGCTGGATTTAGATTCAGCTACGTTTACTATTAATAAATGCTTTGGCTTATACCCTGATAAACAACAATTGGATACCAGGACTGGGCATCAGGTTAGCCAAACAACATTTAGAGAAAATAATACAAAATTCCAAAGGTAATACAATAATTGCAGGGGATTTTAATTGTATAATGAAAGAAGAGGACACAAATGCTAAAAACACATGCAAGAAATATCCACTATCAAAATCACTTACAGAGTTTATTGACTCATATAACTTAATGGACATTAACACATATGCTGAACAAGATTCATTGATATTCACATATTACTCACATAGACATAACACCTTTTCCAGAATAGACAGAGTGTATATATAACAAAAGGTCTTACTACAAAACTAAGCAAAGTCAAAACAATCACCTGCCCCTTCTCAGACCATAATGCAATAACTTTTGAAATAGATTTTAACTTTAAGAGAAAACTTACAATCATAAGAATTCTAGCCAATATAGGTTCATAGGTTCATAGGTGTGTATTAGGCTAATGGCCCTGGAGCCTTTACAAGCCTAGCCCATAGGATTACCCTGACATTGTGCCACCTGACCTTAGTTTCTAGTGCCTCTGTCGAGTAGAGCCACTGGAGTGATCCCTGGGGTGAATTTTCTATTTCCCATCCACTCATCAATATTTCGCTTGAAGAGGGCCATTGAGGTGCTCTACTTGACATGTATGGGAAGTATATTCCATAGCATGGGCAGTCTCTGGGTTATGAACCTGTCCCTCCAGCATGTTCTGTTGATTGTGGTAATGAGGTTGACGTCTCTGGAGCGTTTGATGCAGAGGGATTGGGATTTCTTTAGATGTAGCATTTCTAACAGAGCTGGGTTAGACATGGCTTTGTAAGTCAAGCAGAGATCACCTCTAAGTAGGCGATATGAGACAGAGAATAGTTGGAGTTTTTTGAGTCTGTCCATATTGGACAAGTGTTTAAGGCCTAGGATCCTCTTTGTGAGGTACTTTTATGGCCTCTCCAGTTGTTGCAGGTGTCTAGTGAGATACATGCCAAATGGGGCATTGTACTCAATGATTGGCTTAATGAGGGAAGAGTAGAGGGAGACAATGACCTCTTTCTTCCTGGATGCAAAACCCTTATTAATGAGATGTGCCACATAGAAGGACTTTCTGATTACATTGGCAATGTGGTGGTCAAAAGAGAGGTTGCTGTCAACCTGTGTTCCCAGATCTCTTATAATGCCTTCTGTGTTCAGTGGACTACCATCAATGTGGTAATTCAAAGGAACTGGGTTTTTCCCAAGAGGAATGATGACACAGTTTTTGGCATTGAGCTTAAGGCCATGGTTCTGACACCAGTCATTGGTCTCATTGAGGCCTTTCTGTAGGATGTCAACATCACTTGGGTAGTTAATAATAGCTCCCAACTTGCAATCGTCTGTGAACTTGTCAGCCAGAGTCCCTTTGTGTTGGCCTGAACTTCAGAGAAGTAGATACCAAACAGGAGAGGACCCAGGACTGAACCCTGTGGGACTCCACTCGTGACTGGTCAGCAGTCTGACTTGGAGTCAGCTACTGTCACACTGTGGGTTCTGTCTGTGAGCTAGTTTACAACCCACCTAGTTATATAGGGGTTGATGCCTAGCTTAGTGAGTTTTTCTATGACTCCTGAGTGGGGAATGGTATCAAAGGACTTGGCCAGATCAAGGTAGGCTGTATGAACTACCTTGCCTTCATCCACAGCTCTGGTGACTGACTCAAAGAAGTCAACCAAGTTGAGCAGGCATGATCTACCCTTCACAAAACCAAACTGTGTAGGATACAGAGTTTGGAGATTCCCTATATCCTTGTTTATTAGGTCCATGATGATGCATTCCATAGCTTGGCATATCAGACTCGTCAGGTTAATGGGGCGATAATTCCAAGGGTCTGTAGTCGCTCCTCCTTTGTGGAGATGGATGACTGTAGCAGTGCGCCATTTGGTAAGGACAAAGTCTGAGGTGAGGCTGTGGTTGAACAGGACACACACAGGTGAGGTGCCAGTTCACTCTGTAGTTCATGTAGAACACAGCCAGGGATATTGTCAGATCTCATAGAAGCTGTATTCTTGGCCTTGGACAGTGCTGTTTTAACCTGTGCAGCAGTAATACTGGGTGCCTTGCAATCTACTGGTATTGTGATTGGTCCTTAGGGGGGTAAAGTTGGCACTGAATCTGTCGGCCAGTTTACTGGTAATATCTGTTGGCTCAGTATAGGAAATACCATTGTGCAGTAGCTCAGAGCAAATCTGGGTATTGCCATGGAGATTCTTTGCATAACTATAGAAGGCCTTGTGGTTGTCTTTGCAATCTGCTGCAATTCTGTTTTTATAGATAGCTTTAGAGGATTTGATGACGGATCTCAACTTTTTGTTGAGGCTGATAAGGGGGTTTTTCCAGTCTTGGGACTTCACCTTATTCAGCACCAGTTTCCTCCTTCTGTTGTAGCAAACCTTAAAGAGTTTAAACAATACTATACTGCAGAGATGCAAACATTTGTAAATTTAAACCTCACAGACGAGGTAGCAGATATATATATATATATATATATATATATATATATATATATATATATATATATATAAATGCAATGAAAGCATTTTTATATGGGAAGGCAGTAGCCTGGTATAAAAACAAACAAAAGCATTGAATAAAGAACTGGCAGAACTTCTTCTTCTTCTTCTTCTTCTTCTTCTTCTTCTTCTTCTTCTTCTTCTTCTTCTTCTTCTTTCGGCTGCTCCCATTAGCAGAATGTATTGAAGGTTTTTTAAATACATTTAAATATACTAATTATTATTTTTTTTTAATGTTATTTCATTAATTGATTGATTGATTGATTGGTTTCACTATATAATGTGGTTGTTGGCTGTATGTTATTGTCTGAAGAAGTGCACTAATGAAAGGTGCATGAAAGCGCTTACTATACAATAAATATTGGTGGTGACTTGTGGACTTTGGCAGCGGTTTTTCTTCTTTTTACGTTTAACTTGTTTGGTGTTTTTTTTGTTTTTTTATGGTACTCGTCTGTCACAAGTCACTCCTGACACTTTTCTCCACCCACTCCATCCTGCCTGTACTCTCTTCTTCACCTCTCTTCCACACTCACCATTACTCTGAACTGTTGATCCCAAGTACTTAAACTCATTCACTTTCGCCACCTCTACTCCCTGCATCCTTACCATTCTTCTGTCCTCCCTCTCATTCAATCACATATATTCTGTCTTAGTCCTGCTGACCTTCATTCCTCTTCTCTCTACAGCATATCTCCACCTCTCCAGGGTCTCCTCCACCTGTTTATTCAGTTCACTCTAGCGCCTCAGCCACAAAAGAAAGAAACTGTTTTTATTTTGAAGTATGGTACATTGTGTCCTAGAGGTTTAAATGCAGATTGCAGTTGGAGAAGTGTAATTTAATTCAACTGAATAGTCTGTGTTTTAAGTGATTAATTGATGTATTTTATTGTGTTAATTAATGTGATTATATAACCTGTGTAGAGTGTGTAGTATTTTACTCCTTGAAGGCTTACTGTGGCCGAGGCGCTAGAGTGAACTGAATAAACAGATTTTACTGGTCTTGTCATTTGGTTTCTGGAGCTGCTTCTTTTATCTTGTTGTTTCTTTACATTTTCTCCTCCTCCTGTTCCCTACTCTCACTACTACAAACTAAAATAAACAAAATGAAATTAGATATTCATAAAGGCGACTTAGCTTTAGAAAAAGAATTAGAAGACCTCAACAAAAATACTTACTCAACCATAAAACAATGATTAAACTAGAGAAGGTCAACCTATGCGCTTGCTCTATGAATCCAAAAAATCAAAGGAGAATAGCTAACAGGACAAAAAGAATGATAAAGTCAAATCAGATAAAGAAATATACAATATAAACAAAAAAAATACAAGGCTGTGTCAGTGTTTCTCAGAACCACTGGCACATTAGGCATTGGAGTGACCTTGAATTGTGAATATTTATTATTCAGTTAACAGTACATTGGGATTTCCAAATCTCCTTACTTTTCACTTGGCATTGTACAAAATGCAGATTACCTGATACAGTGCAATGTATGTTTAATACCTCATGTGTACTCATAACACTTTCATGCATTTAAGACTAACCACTTTTTTACTGTTTAGAGATGCTTAGGTTGTGTGCTATTGGTGCTGCGGTAGCATTGTCACCTCACAGTAAAACGTCCTGTTCGATTCTCAGCTAGAGTGTCTTCTGTGTGGAGACATGCGTGAATGGGCGTACCTTCGTTGAAGGTTGTGCATCAGGGCTGGCAACTCGGCACATAAAAATCTACTGCCAATCATTAGCGGAGGTGACCAATAACCGGGAAAAGCCGAAAGACACAACAACAAGGTTTTGTGCTATTGCATAACCTAAACATCTCATTAGCTCTGAAATGTGATTTAGTCTAGTATTTGGTAAACTATTCAGCATGTGCAATAGTGACTGAGCAGTTATTTTATGTAAAATGGTAAGCATGATCATTGTTGATCCTACTGTATCATGGCTCCACCCTGTGAAGTTAACCCCACCCCCTTCTAGTTGGCTCCACCCCATTCAGGTGTCTCTTGCACCCCCCCCTCCCCTTTGATTTGAAGTCACCAGTTGTGAGAGAGTATGGCATATCTACTGCAACATATCAAAATATATTCTTAAACAAGGGGAGACATCCATCTGCTCCCACTGAAATTAATTGTTCATTCTGGACACAGTCTCAGTAAAAGAAAATTCCTTTGCAGGAGAAACCAAGGAAACGCTCTTCTGAGAATCAGAATCTGGCACATGGGAAGAAAACACAGATGAAGCCCTGTCCTAATCCTTATCAGAATTATCTGACAAAGGACCCTGAGAAACCAAGTAACAAAAATTATATATTACACTTTCATTTCCATGCTGATCCTCAGGATTCAAAGCTTACAGTAAGCCCTTAAAAAAAACAAATTAATTCAGCTATATCAACAGAAAAGCTGTTAACAGGAGATCTGTGTTTGATTTTTTTTTCTTTTACCTAGGAACATCCCTAGAAGGAGGCCATTTTAAAGAAGGCACTTCAAGCCAGGAAAAAGGCTTTTTATCTCAGCTACGCTGGGAAGAACCTCCAAGTGAAACTCCCATAAGCAAAGAAAGTGATTCTCCCATGCCAGAATGAATGCTGCAACAGCCTCAGAGGATGTGGCTAACCCAATCCATGGCAGCAGTAGGGATTACACCAGAGAGTCCTGGAGAAACCAGTGAGTGGTCTGAGGAAAACAAACATGACCACTACAGAGTCACCCACCAGTGGCTAAGGCACAGACTGAGCCTACAGTTTCAGCAAGGACTGTCTTGTAGTTTTCTTTTTCTTAGGTTCCAAAGGAAAATAAAGCAAAGGACCAACAAAAAAATCTATGTCCCTGCTGAGAGAGAAACCTGTTTAGCACTACATCCAGATGGAATTAGTCAGTCAGATGATAGCTTGCCTCTAAAATGTTCAGAGATTCTACACACACTTAAACTTTCTTACTCCAGTCTCAGTCACAAACTTAAATGCAGAAACAGTACAGCTTTATCCCAAAATATCCAGCAATACCTTTTCCCTGACAAGTGTTTGTAGATGGAGCTAGACAGAAGATAAGTTGTCCCAAAGTGAATACATGCACTAAACATGTTTACTTTCACCTAAAAATACACAAATTCTTAAAATAAAATACAAGTAATACAAAAAACAGTAGACCTTTAACACACATAAGTGCTCAAATAAAAATAAACAGTCTCACATAAAAGCATTCTGTCAAATGTGTCTTTACCAATAAAATAGTAAACACATTAAAATACTGGTCTTCTACTCTGAAGCTGTTTTCTCCCTTTGGAGCTTGATCCTCACCAGCCTGGACACATGTGTGGAGTGCAGCCAAAGACTTTAGAAGATGGGCAGCTCTCACATCCTGGGCAGGATATAACCCACATAGTTAAAGGGTCCTGTAGCAGTGATATGGATAAGCCTTTATTGATCCATCTTCTAAGCCTTTTTTAACTTTTCGTGCCTGTGCCAAGAGATGAAATGTTTGCCTCTCTGCTTCACTGACTGAAGCTTGTCAATGACCATATTCAGTCAAATTTCTGAATTAGTTTCTTATCCTCATACAGCTCTAGGAAATCTCTCTAACTTGAAATTCTGTTTTGCACCTCATATTGAGACAGACATCCAGGCAGCTATCATTTTATGAATACCATCTTCTGTATTTGAGTGTTTATCCCAACTCTCTGGAATATTAAGCAGTCATAAATTATGTTGTCTTGAACACAAATTTCAGTCTATTTCTTTTGCATCTTTCTTGCAAAACCTTTACTTTATTAGGTAAAGACTTTCTTTGCATGGTGTTAGCAACCTGGTTAACCTCTTGCTTTAATTCTGGGCAGGTATCTTCAAGCTATTCTTTTCCTGCAGCCTTTACAATCATTTCTCAATAGCGACCTGTAAGCTATTACAGTAAGTATTTTAATTGGAAAAGTCAGAAATTTAGATATACAAGTCCCCCAGAATGGTTAAAAATTTGATAAAGATGTTTCCTGTAGCTTTATTTTAGTGTCAAACTGAGTATTTATACCGTCACCCAAATTCCTATCTTCACTGGAAAAATTATTGTTAATGTTTTCATGTGCCTATAAGGATGTTTATACTTGATATCTTCTATGTCTAGAATACCTTCACCCTCGAGATTGGCATGTTACTACCCCATTTGAAACAAATTGTATCACAGTCTTTTTTTTGCATTCACTGACTGCCTCTTAGCATTTGAAGAAACTGAAACTTTTTTAATACTCCATATAGTTGTAGAATGAGTCTTTACCTTGTTTCAACTTAAAAAAACACTGTTTTTTCTGCACTCAGCTACAGTGTTTTTCTACTCAGGGTCTTTTAACTGAAAAAAAGATACATAGAAACAGATTGATGCCTAGAAGAACAGCCAAGTTTATAGAATATCTGTTCAGCACAGGCACTGGTAAAGTCATTCACACTTAAACAAATCCTATACTTGTGTTTCTGTTCAATAACAAGCAGTCATGAATCTATGAAAAAATGAACAAGGAGATACTATTAAGTAAAACAAATTTCATTTTAGTACTACTTTTAGATGCCAGTATTAGATATATGGGTTTCTAAGACCTCTCTCACCCTCACACAGTATGTGCCATTTTAATGCAATGCCACTTGGTCCTCAACTCTTCCAACAGCAATTTTCAATTAGTTGTTACACAGTGTTATTTTCATACTATAACTGATGGGTAAAAAATTAGTCTCTAAAACTGTTATGTTAATTTTAAAACAGTCACATTTTATATGTTACCTTAGTGACTTAAATTCACCTTTTACTTTGGCTTATAGTTTTTGTTTTATCAATAAAAATAATGGCCATTTTTCTGTTTTAGACAATTGGTAGTTAACTCCATAGACCTGGAATGATGCACATTCAATTAAGCCTAACATATGCATAGTCATATACAACATTTAATGGTCCTACTACAAGTACTAGAGTCCCAAGCACTGAAAGACCAGTGTCTCGAAGCCAGGAATGCGAGAGTTTTCTAGCTTGTGTAGGCTGTCTTTTTAATTTGAATATGAGTTCAGACAAGCAGCTGTAGAAAGAGTGAGAGGGAGTGGAATTGTAGATTAGGGCAGTGATCAAGAAGGGGGTTTAGGTTTAGGGAGTGGAAAGTGAGTTTGAAGGTTAGGGAGCAGGAAGGAGTTTTAGCTTTAGGGAGTGGGGGGGGTTAGGGTTATATAACAGGAAGGGAGTTTTAAGGTAAAGGAGTTGGAAGGGAGCTTTAGAGTTAGGGACTAGGAAGGAGGTCATAGATTTAGGAATTGAAAGGGAAGTTTTACCATTAAGGTTTTAGAGTAAGGGAGAGTTGATATGGGTTAGGAACTGGGTGGGAGCTTTAGGGTTAGTGTTAGGGCTCTGGTAGGGTTATACAGTTTTGCAGGGTCAGTGTTGGGAGGTCTAAGCAGCTACTGGAGATTGGGCTGGTGGGAGTTAGAGCACTTGCTTTTTTGAGCAAGTCGTAGAAGTGAGCACTTGTAGTAGACCCATGTTTAAGTTGTATGTTTTCCTAAATGACTTTTTTGATCATTACAAGTGAGGAGGTATATTATATCTATGTAGTATATAGGTAAATAAATTTACTGCAAGTAACATAAGAAAACTATATCCCATGTCACACATTGCATTGCATTTTAACTCATACCCATTACCCTGAAGTAACAGTGTTTATCCTGTATCAACCACGAAGCAATTTGTAAAGTACTTTACTTTGCTTTATTATATGTTTTAGTATATTCTAATATATCTAAAGTTTCATTTTACATATGCTAAATGATCTCTTGAACAGTATGATTTAAACAAAACTGACAATGAGGAGACAAAAATGCATGTACAATTGCATCTGAATGTTACCGTGCGTGCATCCCTACATCCAAACAGAAGCTGCAGTATTCCTGCAACAGTGGTAAATCACTTTTGCAGAAACTCCAAAATCTAAAAATGTAAGAACTTGACATTAAAAAAAGTTTCTTGAGTATGGTTCTTCTGTTAAATAAAATAATGTGTCTGTGATATATGGTTAACTATTATGTAATTCAGCACTTGACATGTTTTCAACATGAATTAGTATTTATTTATTAAATATCTCCTCAATTTAACACAAGAGAATGTAGCCCACCCTTGTAGGAATTAAATACTTTTTAAACATCTTCACCCTTTTATCTTTATTATATCAGATTACATTGACATCAACACTCTCTCTTCTAATATATGCAACTGGTTACCAGAAAACGTCTGTGTTCTCCACATTACAAATAAGCTTTATCAGTTTGATAGGACCTTATTACCATTTAACACTATTTATCCCTAGACACTTTACTGTCTAGTATTCAAAATAAGCCCAAAAATCCCTTAACGTTTTAATTACAAGTGCTTTTGAAATAGTTTCTGTAGTTGTATAACAAGTTCCTTTGCCTACATTATAATCCAACATCTTTAACTATCAACGATAACTCCATATGCCTGTATTAAAATCCCAGCAGCTACTGCCAGCAGCAAGGGGATAAGCAGACAGACATTGTTGAATTACATATGAGACTTTCATAGAACTGTTTACTTTTTGCCAGTTCCCTTCATATCCAGTTAGAACTCTTAATAAACCCTGCAAATTCTTAAATGGCCCATAATACAGAATTCTGCAATATAAATTCCTATTCACCTTATGAATAAAACTATCAATATAAAATACCACTCAAAGGCCTAATGTATGTCATTGTTTTTCCTTACCCTAAGCTAAATTATTCACTCAAAAGATACTATAGCTTCCTAATATTCTGACTTTTAAACCTATTAATTAGAAATCAGTGTATAGTCCTTTTAGAGTACTTCTGAAGTTTTGACAATAAAATCCCAGTGATGCAGCAGAGGTTAGTGTTCCTACAAGACCACTCAACTGTCTCTATTTTGGAGGAATATTCCTATTTTCAGGCCTGATTTACCCCCTGCAAATGATGCATCTATTTTTGGAAGTATGCCCCTATTTTCAGGCTTGATTCTCCCTTCACACAATTTTCTGAATCCTTCTCATCGCATCTGATTTTTGAAGCTGTCTAATATAAAGAAAACCACATTATATGACCAGCATTAAGTGGCAACAATAATTTAAAGAAAGAGTGCACACATCTTATATCTCCCTTTTTCTTAAGCAAAAATAAATGACTTTGTGTGGCAAAATTTTGCGATGGAGTTCATCGAAGTTTATGAATTTTACAGTCTCTTTGATAATGTGCGTATACTTTTACATCTTTTTTTTTTTTTGTCACTCTTTAATTTTTAAACGTGTTTCTGAGTTGTAACCCACATTCATACAGCAGTTATGTGCTATTTGGCATTCATATTTTATGCTAATTAGTTGTCCAGATTTTTGTCTGGACCTTTGTTCCTAGTTTCACTTTCTGCAGGTTGAGAGGTTTGGTTGCAACCTTACATTGCCTGGTTTTCCAGAACTGATCCTAGCTGGAGTGCTTTCTGTGTAGAGTCTGTACATCCTTCCTGTGTCTGTGTGAGTTATCTGTCAGGTGTTGTGGTCTCCTACATATGCCAAAGATATACAAATGTGAAATATCAGTCCTCTAAATTGTATGAATCTGATTGCAATATGGGACTATGTCAGTGCATGCGTGTCTGTGTGTGTGCATGTCTGTGTGCACGAATATACATCTGTGTGTGTCACTGCTCAGCATGTTTGAGTGTGCTTACATGTATGTGTATGTTTGTCTGTATATGTGTGTGTGTGAGTGCATATGCATTCGCATGCACATACCTGTTCATGTGAGTGTGTGTGTGTGTGTGTGTGTGTGTGTGTGTGTGTGTGTGTGTGTGTGTGTGTGTGTACCTATCCACTGAATGCCAAAGGAGGCTCCAGCTCTCTTATGACCCTGAAATGGATTAAGAGGGCTATTTTCTTAACAAATTAAATGTGTGTGCACATGCACCTATATGTATGTATATGTGTGTATGTGAATTTGTGTGTGTGTGTGTGTGTGTGTGTGTGTGTGTGTGTGTGTGTGTGTGTGTGTGTATGCAAGCATGCATCTTTGTGTTTGTGTGTGTCTGAGCGTATATGTGTGAGCATGAATGTGTGCTTGCACATGTGTGTGTGTGTGTGTGTGTGTGTGTGTGTGTGTGTGTGTGTGTGTGTGTGTGTGTGTGTGTGTGTGTATCCACTGAATGCCCAATTAAGCTCCATCTCCCTTGTGACCCTAAAATGGATTAAGAAGGTTAATGCATAGAAAATTAAATTATATAGTTTGTATTTAAACTATTGACTAACTTCTATGTAGTTAGCAGTATATCTGTATCCATTCTTGCACAAAAAGGCAAAAAAACACATTTCTGAACCACTTACTACAAAACAAAATAAGCCCAAAAAATGCCTAGCTTATGACAAAGCCATAAAATTTGTAAGGTAAGTTATCAGACCTTTAAATATCACCTCCATTTTAAATTACCAACAATCATAATTTTTTTGCCAAATAGACATAATCTACAAAAACTGTACTTTTTCTAACTCCTTCCACCCATTTTCTTCTACATTTATGTATTCTTTTGACATCTCGTATGTTTTCATCTCTTGTTAGCGTGGTACCCACATCCTGTACTCTCTGGTGTGCATCATAAGAACAACACAGAATAACTTTGCCTTATTGTTACTTGTTATAGACTCAGTTGTCCTCTCAGAAAAGGAAGTATGTCACTCTCAGGTTATATTCTATCCTAATGCTTCTCATGACTGTCATTTAACAGAGTGCACAACTTCCCTTCACATTTTCAAATCACTAACTGCATCTTTACACATTGTTCCAATTCCTCTCACCTTGTCTTGACTTCAGCAACTGCCAAATACATAACTTACACTTTGTACCTACTTTAAAATTATTTTCTGGAAGTTTAACCTCAAACTCAGACACTACAATAACTTCCATATTAAATGGTAAAACTTTACATTTGTGCACGCACCCAGTACTTTGTGACTCAGACATAAAAAAATAGTCTGAATATAACCTACATTGTTTTTGGAATAAAAAGTAAATTCCATTTTATCTGGACCCTGCACTTTTTTCTACATTCTTAACTACATAATGTAAATAATTCTCATGAGAACCCTTCTTCTGTACCGTAGACACAACAAGATTTAAATTTACATTCCATAAACCAAAAACCAGAGAAATGCTTTTCATCAAACTTTTGTTTTCCTATCTACTTTTTGAAGGTATATATTTAATGGCTAAATTCCCCCATTCTGATATAAAATACCAGTTATGAATTGTTAATTATTATACAATGACAGGTTATTAACATTCAAAAATGCGCATGCTGATTGGTCAGCGCACTCAGCATGCCCATTGTAAATCGAGCGTATACCAATAGAAAAAAGCCTGGTTGCCCGTTCTTTCTTCTATTAATATATGTTATGGCTTTTAAGTTTCCTTGAGTTAAGAGGTTTAAAGGTACATAGTGAGGGCAGAGAAAATACAAGGAAAATCAGGTACGTTATGCAAAACTAAAGAAACATACCTGACTTTACTTGTATTTTTACCGTTTCTCTCGTACCAATGAACTGGTTGGATTACAAACTTTATTTAAAAAAAAAAAGAAGAAGCAATGCAGATCTTCATTTCTCTGTTGCTCATGTAAGTTCCATATGCGTGTGCAGTACATCAAGAAAGTAGCAGGATACGAAAAGAAGGTGGAAGGACACCATGGCTCCATTATACAAAGACATGATTTAAGAAGTAAGTAATTTGTTTCTTAAATGATGTCATCATATAATAGCAATAATTATCTCCTGGGTGCAATATACTGAAGATTTACCCACAGTTGAAGTTGTTTAATCACTCGGGCTTCACCCTTGTGATTAAACCACATCAGCCATGGGTGAATTATCAATATACAACACCCAGTCACTGGTTATTGCTATAATAATGTACACCTCACTAGCTCATGTACTTTCAGAATCTCACATTCATATATGTTATAAAGTAACCTTCATGAGAACCCTTCTTCTGTACCCTAGACACAACAAGATTTAAATTTATATTCCATAAACCAAAAACCAGAGAAATACATTTCATGAAACTTTTGTTTTCCTATCTACTTTTTGAACGTATATATTTAATGGCTAAATTCCCCCATTCTGATAAAAAATACCAGTTATGAATTGCTAATTATTATAAAATGACAGGTTATTAACATTCAAAAATGTGCATGCTGGATTGGTCAGCACAGTCAGCATGCCCATTGTAAATCGGGCATATACAAATAGAAAAAAGCCTGGTTGCCCTTCTTTCTTCGATTAATATATGTTATGGCTTTTCAGTTTTCTTGAGTTAAGAGGTTGAGAGGTACATAGTGAGGGCAGAGAAAATACAAGGAAAATCAGGTACATTATGCAAAACTAAAGAAACATACCTGACTTTACTTATAATAACTTATAGTAATTTGTTTCTTAAATTATGCCAGCGTATAATAGCAATAATTATCTCCTGGGTGCGATATACTGAAGATTTACCCACAGTTGCCGTTGTTTAATCACTCGGGCTTCACCCTTGTGATTAATCCACATTAACCGTGGGTGAATTATCAATATACCACACCCAGTCGTTGGTTATTGCTATAATAATGTACACCTCACTTGCTCATGTACTTTCAGAATGTCACATTCATATATGTTATAAAGTAACCCTGTCCACACTTTTGGGCAAAGACCATTAACCTTTCACATGAGATCATGTTTTTCAAACTACAGCATAGTTCCTCAGGGTTATAGGTTCACTCATCCTGCCACAAAGAACATTCACTTTTAACACCCAACAGTTGTTTGATCAGAAAGTAGTTTACATTAAAAATGATAAGCTTTACTCTTGAGCTAGATAGCACTTTATTTGTACCCTACAGTATCACTTGCCTGCCAACATCCTCATCCTGAATGCTAGCCTCCTTCATACCTAAGCTATCACATTCAAAAGCTACCTCTGAGAGTATGACTCAGAAGTGGGTTTGAGACAGCCTGCAATTTTTAACCTATTAGATCTTTAGAGTCTGTCAAACCCTGTTTGGGCTACCAGAAGTGACTTTGAAGACCCCCTCTTTCTTCTTTACATCTCCATCCTCTGGCATTACTGCATCTTGGTACACTTCAGTCTTCTTCCCTCCAAAACTATCTTTAGATCTCTCTTCCCACTTTTCCAAAGATGCATATTATTTCATTAACTGTGTTGCATTTTGCACTTGCCTTATTATCCTTGCCTAAATTTACATTGCCAGTTTCATCTGCCACATTTTCATTGTCATAATGTTTAATATTTATATGTAATGGCCTATTTTCTTTTTCATTTGTATTTACCCTTATGTTCTTTCTTAGCAACTTATAGAAAATGATTATTTTTCTTCTTTTGTTTTATTTGCTGCCTGTGTCACATTTTAGATATATTCTTGCCAACTATTCCAGACCTTCTTTTCTTTCATTCTTTTACTCCTTTTACATAGATAATGTTCATTTCTTTGGTTTCCATTTACTCATCATATTATGCTCTAACATTACCCTATGCCATACCATATCCAATTCTGACATTTGATCTGTTACATCTCTTTTGGTCTTTACTTATCAAAATCTGATTATTCACATGTTTATTGTTGACTGAGTTACTCTCAGTAGCCATAGTCTATTTTCATTGCAGAGCTGAAGAGATATTCTTACTGATTAGGAAACATTTCACCATGATAGCAAAGAAATTCCTGTACTCTTTTTTTACTTATTTCGAGGGAATCTTTTACAGGCACCTGATTTACCCTCATCCCAGGCAGTTGGGAACCTCACTTTAGCATTGCAGCTAAAGGACAACATATTAACGGTGCATTCTCCCTTACGTTGCAATGTAGTGGCAAGCATCTGGTGTAGGGACAGAATCTACAACCTTCTGATCTTCTGGCAAGAGATTGTGCTATTTGTGTAGCCACTGACACTGGTTTGTCCCAAGTATTTACAGTGCCTCATTGAAGAGCATTGCTTTGTCCAAACTCTGGCCATAAAAAACACTTTTAAGGCAGTTATTTGTCTGATGTCCATACAAACAGTTGTAATTATATTTGTCTGCACAGACATCATCACTTAGAATTACTACCATGTGGCAACAAGCAGGCTAACCAGCACTAGGAAGAAATCCTCTGTCTGCCTTTACTGAGCAGATGACTTTGGAAGATACTGCATTTGATATCTCCCTACTGATTCTTACATGGCATTTCCATCCTCTCAGAAGTACATATTTAGTCCTGGCACTGGATCTCCTTCTACCATGCACATTTGGAAGCCAGCAATAAAGAATATTTACTTAATTCCTTCATTTTAGAGGAGTATAGAAGAATATTTCCCCAAAGGCCATTTCAAAATAATAACAGCAAATGAACATTGGGAGTGTAATAACTATACATTTTTCATTTTCTCCTCCATTGTGCCTAACAAACCTCACAGATAAATACAGATGGTGTAAATATCTTAAAAGGAGATATGAAGAAATAGCAACAATTTCTGAACAGGAAAGTCCAATTCCTTATACAGCATTTCTTCAAATTATTAAATTACAATCAAGTTTGACATTCAGTCCTTGTCTGTAATACAGTCATAAATGGTTCAATGACTGAAATGCAATATAGCAAAGACTGACACTAAAAAGTACAATTACAAAACTGATAGCTAAATTAAATATCAAACCTCAAAACTGGCTGTAACACAGTATCAGCTTTTCTGGGGGACTTTATCTCCTACCCGCAGCTTCCCTTCCTCCCTAAATATACTAACTCTGAAATCACTGCACATTTGAGGAGGAATTTTCAGAGATATCACAGTTGTGATTTAAGTATGCAAGACACAGCAATCCTGCTTTTGTGATCACATTTTACTATGTAAAGCCCTAGGACATTGCATTTTTGGATGGCACCCAGCCTCAACTATCAGTATCTATATAATAACCGTACATTCTACCTGAACATATCCTGCAAACATTTTTTTTGGGTTAGCACCCAGCCACTAAGGACACAGTATTTCTGGACTGAGTCCCTCTGATGCTATAATGTCTATTCTATACCTTCGCCCTCCAACTTTCATTCTTGTTAAAGATGCCATTATTTTTCGTCATCATTTTTCCATCAAAATATTTTATACATAATGCTAGCACTAACCACACCAGCTGTACTCCTCTGACCTTTTTTGATCTCTTGGCCATAATTCTATAGTTGCAGATGGACATGAGCATCATGTTGACAGATGTTCACCACCCATCACTCAAATGGGAACAATACTGAGAATGGGATTAACTTTTTTTGGTAGTGTTCCAGCTTCTTTTTTAAATATAAATAGTATTTCCTTTTGTAAAACATTTTCACCGTCAGAACACATTCAGTAGGAATATCCATGTCATCTTGCTTCTGAAAATGACTGTCTGAGAATCCCAGAAATTCAAGTAAAACTAAGACCAGAACAATATCTGTGTAACATAATTCTTCATATCCTCTATCAATTTGACCAAATTCAGCTGTACTTGGGTTCAAGAGCACTCCTTGCTGCAGAAGAGCATAGATTTATTTCCCTGGACACTTTGCGAAATTTTCCCTAGACTCTATAAAAAACACTATGGATCTATCCTGAAAAATGACTGTAGGTCTAATGTGAGCTACTCAATCAGTGTAGGAAAATAAAAAGGTAAACCAAAGCACTTGTTTATTTAGCAGATTTTTAAACCAGCCGACTTCCCATTTCCCTAAGCTGCATCCACTCTAGTTCAGAAATCCTATTCTGGGTTTCTTCTAGTTTGAACACCATTCCCATACTACTGGGACCACAAGGTCAATGTGTTACTCATTCCTGGTGGTGATGCACTCTGTCTCCTAGTCCATGGTGTGACGATGTGAGGTATTGCCAGCTATGCCAGGAGAAGCAGGACAGTGGATGCGTAAAAATATCCCAGCATAGCTAGCTGGAATGTTGTAAAGAACTATATGTCATTTGTATATCGAACTGATTTATACAGATGTTTTGAAAATGTATTTGTAAAATTGCGTGTGTTGCAAATGTATCAGTGTGTCCTGCTGGACAGAAAAGGAATATACATTTATATCGGACTGTACTGTGATAACTAAGGAAATGTATCTATGTTAACAGAAGATACTGAAAGAGAAGATGTCAATCTCAGTCCAGCTAGCTTTGAAAAATAGTCATCATCATCTTCTTTCGGCTGTTCCTGTTAGGGGTCGCCACAGCGGATCATCTGCTTCCATTTCTTCCTGTCCTCTGCATCATGCTCTTTCACTCCAACCGCCTGCATGTCCTCTCTCACCACATCCAAAAACCTCATCTTAGGCCTTCCTCTTTTCCTCTTACCTGGCAGCTTCATCCTTAGCATCCTTTCCCAGTATACCCAGCATCTCTCCTCAGCACATGTCCAAACCAATGCAATCTCACCTCTCTTGCCTTGTCTCCAAACTGTCCAACCTGAGCTGACCCTCTAATATACTGATTCCTAATCCTGTCCATCCTAGTCACACCCAGTTCAAATCTTAACATCTTTAACTCTGCCACATCCAGCTCTGACTCCTGCCTTTTCGACAATGCTACCATCTCTAATCCATATAACATAGCTGGTCTCACTACCCTCTTGTAGACCTTCCCTTTCACTCTTATTGGTACCCGTCTGTCACAAATCACTCCTGACACTCTTCTCCACCCATTCCACCCTGCCTGTACTCTCTTCTTCACCTCTCTTCCACACTCACCATTACTCTGAACTGTTGATCCCAAGTACTTAAACTGATCCACCTTTACCAACTCTACTCCCCGCATCCTCACCATTCCTCTACCCTCCATCTCATTTACACACATATATTCTGTTTTAGCCCTGCTGACCTTCATTCCTCTCCTCTCTAAAGCATATCTCCACCTCTCCAAGGTCTCCTCAACCTGATCCCTACTCTCACTACATATCACAATGTCATCTGCAAACATCATAGTCCATGGGGCCTCCTGTCTAATCTCATCTGTTAACCTGTCCATCACCCCTGCAAATAAGAAAGGGCTCAGAGCTGATCCTTGATGTAATCCCACCTCCACCTTAAACGTATCTGTCACTCCCACTGCAGTCCTCACCAATGTCACACTACCCTTGTACATATCCTGTACCACTCTTACATACTCGTCTGCCACTCCCGACTTCCTCATACAATACTACAACTCCTCTCTAGGCACCCTGTCATATGCTTTCTCTAAGTCCACAAAGATACAATGCAACTCCTTCTGACCTTCTCTGTATTTCTCCAACAACACTCTCAGAGCAAATATTGCATCTGTAGTGCTCTTTCCTGGCATGAAACCATACTGCTGATCACTAATCATCACCTCCCTTCTTAACCTAGCTTCCACTACTCTTTCCCATAACTTCAAGCTGTGACTGATCAATTTTATCCCTCTGTAGTTACTGCAGCTCTGCACATCACCCTTATTCTTAAAGATAGGTACCAAAACACTTTTTCTCCACTCCTCGGGCATCCTCTGACTTTCCAAAATTTCATTAAACAATCTTGTTAAAAATTCCACTGCCATTTCTCCTAAGCACCTCCATGCTTCCACTGGTATGTCATCTGGGCCAACAGCCTTTCCATTCTTCATCCTCTTCATAGCTGTCCTTACTTCCTCCTTGCTAATCTGCTTCACTTCCTGATTCACTATCCCCACATCATCCAACCTTCTCTCTCTCTCATTCTCTTCATTCATCAGCCCTTCAAAGTATTCTTTCCATCTACTCAACACACTCTCCTCACTTGTGAGTACATTTCCCTCACTGTCCTTTATCACCCTTACCTGCTGCACATCTTTCCCAGCTCTGTCCCTCTGTCTAGCCAATCTGTACAGGTCCTTTTCTCCCTCTTTAGTGTCCAGTCTCTCATACAACTCTCTATATGCCTTATCCTTAACCTTCGCCACCTCTCTCTTTGCCATGCGCCTCATCTCCTTATAGTCATGTCTACTTTCTTCATCTCTTTGACAATCCCACTTCTTCTTCACCAGCCTCTTCCTCTGTATACTCTCCTGTACTTCCTCATTCCACCACCATGTTTCCTTGCTCTTCTTCCTCTGTCCAGATGTCACGCCAAGCACCTTCCTAGCAGTCTCCCTTACTAGCTCTGCTGTAGTTACCCAGCTATTCGGTAACTCTTCATTACCTCCCAGTGTCTGTCTTAACTCTTCCCTGAACTCCACCTCACAATCACCCTTTTCTAACTTCCACCATTTAATCCTTGGCACTGCTTTCACACTCCTCCTCCGCTTCTTGATCACCAACATCATCCTGCAGACCACCATTCTATGCTGCTTAACTACACTTTTTCCAGTCACCACTTTACAGTCTCCAATCTCCTTCAGACTGGCCCTCCTACATAGGATATAATCCACCTGTGTGCATCTTCCTCCACTCTTGTACATTACCCTATGCCCCTCTCTCTTCTTAAAATACGTATTCACCACAGCCATGTCCATCCTTTTCGCAAAATCCACAATAATATGACCTTCTGCATTCCTCTCCTTAACACCATACCTACCCATCACTTCCTCATCCCCTCTGTTCTCTTCACCAACATGCCCATTGAAGTCCGCTCCATTCACTAGTCTCTCACCCTTGGGTACACTCACCGCCACTTCATTCAACTCACTCCAAAATTTTTCTTTCTCATCCATCGCACACCCAACTTGTGGAGCATATGCACTAACAATATTCATCATTACACCATAAATTTCAAGCTTCATAAACATCACTCTATCAGACACTCTCTTCACCTCCAAAACACTCTTGGCATACTGTTCCATTATGATAACCCCTACCCCATTTCTTCTGCCATCCACACCATGATAGAACAATTTGAACCCACCTCCTATACACTTGGCCTTACTTCCCTTCCGTCTGGTCTCTTGCACGCACAATATATCAACCTTCCTTCTCTCCATCATATCATCTAGCTCTCTCCCTTTACCAGTCATACTGTCAACATTCAAGGTTCCTACCCTCAGTACTGCACTCCTAACCTTCCTCCTCATTTCCTGCCTTTGGGCATGCCTTCCCCCTCCTCTTCTTCTTCGGCCAACAGTAGCCCAATTTCTGCCAGCACCCTGTTGGCTAACAGTACTGATGGCAGTCGTTGTTAACCCGGGCCTCGACTGATCCGGTATGTAATTATGAAAAATTCTCCGCATCAGTAATTTTTGGCAGAGGTTTTACGCCGGATGCCCCTCCTGACACAACCCTCCCCATTTATCCGGGCTTGGGACCGGCACAAAGAAATGCACTGGCTTGTGCATCCCCAGTGGCTGGGTTAGCTTTGAAAAATAGTAAGAAATTAAATTACTTAATTTAGGTCATAAAGATTGTAGCCGGATTGCAGCCAGAAACCAAATATCTGTGCCAGAGAATGATTTATTAGCCCTTGTAAGAAGAGTGGAAGTGTTTTATTGTTTTATGACTTCCAGAAGCTGCAACAGATCTTAGCAAAGTTCTATCTGTGTGCATTATTGACACATATGTGCGAGATTCTGGGTCAGTTGCTAGGAAAGGGGGTAGAATGGGAACCAGAAGTCAGATGACCAGATGTATGTGATGTTATTCTGTAATCCATCACTGAAATGATGTTTTTAATACTCGATGAAGTCTCAGACCACTCTGTTCTTTAAGCCTGACAGAATGCACACTCACCTACTTCATCTTGCCTTGCTTTAGTAAGTGGCCAGGGAATAGTAATTCTTTAGATCAGTCAGGAAAATATAGTGAGATTAGTTAAGTACAGTTTTTCTGTATCTGTGTGAATCTATTAATCTGTGAAATTTTAATAGTTCCTGTGATTGAATCTCTGGTGTTTATTGCTAATAGATATTTAGTATTTTCGTGTTCTTTTATTATTTATTATTAAATATATTTAAACTTTTCATTGTGGCTGGTACTTTAGAGAATATTTTAACCTTTGAGAGTATTCATATCTATTTGGTGATTTTGTGGCCACTCCTGAAAGCCTTACTGCATTGGTCAAAATACTACCATCTGTATTAATATTAATTTCACACAGTATAATTCGTAACCCTTGTAAGAGTCTTATAGTTGCTGGTTTTGGAGTGTATGGTGACAGTAACTACCTTGTAGTCTGGGCAGAAGTGAGCATAGCTAGCAAATCTGTACCAGCCTTTCCTTTGTGTGTGTGTGTGTGTGTGTGTGTGTGTGTGTGTGTGTGTGTGTGTGTGTGTGTGTGTCTGCAAATCAGATCTCAAAGAATGTGTGTGTCCGCTGCTTGGAGTAGGGACAAAAAGCACTGGTTTCACAGAGAGGGTGCTGGAGGACTTGGCTTGGACACTTGGCTGAGGATTCAACTCTATAGCTGTGCCAGTGGAGAGTCTTATTGGGGACCTGGAGGGTGACAGAGAATGAAATTCAGACCCCATACTGAGTATGTTCTGTGTGTGGTCTTAAGGGAAATTGTGCTTGATGCAGAGAGCTGTATCTGGAAATACTGTGTGTATCTATTTTTGTTCCAAGTGAATGTCCTTCGCCAGTGTCAGTGGTGAGGATTCAGGCTCCTTGATTAATGGCCCAGAGAGGGGACGTCACACATGGATCACACCAGGGGAAACATTTTTGATCACATCTCACTATAATACATCCTTGCTGTTCCTTTCATTCTTTATAGAAAGGATCATTTTAATTTTGTTTATATTTTTAACTGTTAAGCTCCATTAATGTAAGCCCTGCATTTCAGGAGTAATCCTTGGTTTTGTTACATTGTTAAGTTGCATATGCAATTCTGCACCATATATATGATGATAAGTGGTACAGAGCTGCTAAAATGCAAGCATATTTTGTGTACATACACAAATTGCCATTGCCCTTTTAAGACTAATGTGCAGTGTAGCCCTTTTAAGAACTGACCTTGTCCACAATGCATTGCAGTTTCTAAGTTGTAGTTCAGTTGAGCATGAAATGTTAAAGTGTTAAATTAATATTGTTCATGCTGAGCTGCTATACTGTTGTTAATAAAAGTTACCTGTTTGCTGAAACTAATGGTAAATCCCGGTATTTCTATATTGACCAACACAGAAAATAGAGCAACTTTCAGAAGCATCTTCTAAGAGTATATAACTAAGAAATGAGTGAATCACCTAAAAGTCTGTAGAATGTAGTTCATCAGCAGCTTGTAGGCTGAACCTTATGCGGAACACTGTTGGACACTCATTCTGTATTATCCCAAAGGAAACAGCCAGCACCTAGCAGCTAGCTAGCTTGTGTAATGCTACATCTCTGCTTAACTTGTGCTGCCACTTCTGAATACATCATTTAGTAATCTCAATAAGTTAAAACATTGGGCCAGATTCACGAAGGCTTGCACAGAGTCTTGGAGTAGAGTAAGACTCCATGCAGCCAACATGTCAGCCGAGCGATCCAGGAAGAGCCGGTAGGGCCGTGTAACAGAGCTCCTTAAACTAGTCCTACACAGACAGGGCTCTGGGATATGCAAATTACCTCAATTGCAGGTGAAAGCCATGCAAATGATGTAAATTTGTGATCCAGGAAACCCGAACCTGTCCGAGTAGGAGTAGTGTTATTTGCAGAAATGTACGCAGTTGATAACTGAGTACGGTTCTGCAAATATCAAAACGGAGCCATGTCAGCTGGAAAAAAAGCATGCATTCACAGGAGGAAGCATGCCAATGGCCAAAAATATGGCCATTGGCAATGGGAAGTGATGCAAATTAAAAATAAAATAACTTTTTTTTTTTATCCCGATCACCGGGGTTTAACCATAGCGCAGCGCCACGCAAATGCGCTGTGCCCTAAAAAGCAGAAAATTAATAATTAAGATCCACAAATGTGGATTTTATAACTAAAATGAATTTACAATGCAAGGGAGTGGCAGGCTGAAGACAACATGGCCACTGAGTAGACGTTGCTAAGGGGGGAAGCTCAGTCTAAGAGATGTAACTAAGCATTAGTAGGCAATCCTATGCAAATGAGAGTTAGGATAGTGAATCACAAGTTTACATAGCAAATGACCACAGTCAGTGGAGTGTAGGAGTAGGATAAGGGGAGTAACAGAGTAGAAGACAGGTGACATCATGAGGGGGGTATGTATGAAAGGAGTGAAGCTCATTGGAGCAGAGTGACATGTGTCAGCTTACATTTACATAATAGTGAAAGAGGTGTGCCAACAGGTAGGCCAGGTAAAGTCAAGAAATGGAAGGTGTATGCCGTGGATAACACCAAAGTTTCTTGCTGAGTGTGCATGCACGCGTGTGCGTGCCAGTAAACCCGAGTAAGACAATGTGCACGCGTGTAAGCATGTGTGTGCGCGTGTAGGCTTGAGTAAGCATATGTAAGGCTGTGTAAACAGTTGTAAGCGCGTTTGCACCGGTGTGCGCGCGTTTTAACAAGAATAAGCAAGTTTTAGCCTGTGTAAGCATGTGTGCGCATGTGTTAGCTACTGTGCGCGTGTTTGCGCTTGTGTGCGCGATGCCCCCCCCCCTGAGGAAACAGAAAGGAAAAAGGAAGAACACCAAATAGTGGAAGTTACCAGGGAGTATTGGTAGAGCTAGCAGGTGAAAACAATCAGAATCAGGCAATTACCCAGGCAGAACACTAGCCCAGCCCAGCACTTAAAACTCTGCAAACAACAGTCCATTATGTTTCTCTCAAGAGACACTGCAACACTGCAGTAAGCTAATAGAAGTGAAAACTGAAAAGGCTTCACTGAGACAAAAAATGTTAGGGGCTGCCATTGCTGTTATAAGGCGACATATGCAACATGCTGAGGGTGATGATAATGCAAATGCTGCTGGACAACCCACAGTGAGGAGATGGAGAAGAGTGTACAGGCCCAGGGTTACCTACCAGGGGCTACATGAGCTGGAGATAGCTGAGCGCTATAGAGTGGACAGAGACCTCTTGCAGCAAATTGTTTAGCTGTGCAGGCCACGCCTCACACACAAAACCAACAGAGGGGAACCCATCCCAGTGGAAACTAAGGTAAGTGTTGGCCTAAGAATATTAGCAACAGGTACCTTCCAGAGACCAACTGGTGATATGATGGGGATATCACAGGCATCAGCATCCAGGGTACTGCACCAGTTCCTGGATGCCATGTCAGCACATGTCGCTGATCATGTATATTTCCCCAATTCCCATGAGGTATTGGCTAGCAATATGCGTCTCTTCCAGCAAATAGCGGAATACCCTGAGGTAGTGGGTGCAATAGACTGCATGCACATATTCATCAAAGCACCAGCCAGTGAGCGGGGTAAGGTCTACTTCAACCGCAAGGGCTTCCCCTCCATCAACTGCAAGGTCATGTGCGATACCCAGGGCATAATACTGAATGTGTGCTGGCTGCCCTGGAAGCTACCATGATTCCCATATCTGGCATCTGACGCAGCTGTACCAGCCATTTGCCAATGGGGAAATCCCACATGGTCACCTAGTGGGGGATGCTGGCTATGCACTGGAGCTGTGGCTGATGACACCCATCAGAAACGCACACACACCTGAACAGGAACGCCATAATGAGGCACATGCACAAACACGAAATGTAATCGAGCGTGTGTTTGGGCTGCTCAAGTCACGGTTCCAGTGCCTTGACACATCTGATGGAGCCTTGCAGTACTCATCAACTACATGTACCCAAATTGTCATGGTATGTGCTATGCTACATAATATGATCCTGCAAAAACAGCTGCAGCAGGACCAGCATAGGCCCGGACCAAACAGCCCCCCCACCATTGCCAAGGCCATCACAGGCAGAGCATGACTCGGAGGAGGAACAACCTGAGCCTGCCCCAGTAGGCAGAAGGAGGCATGCCCAGTATGCTTTGGCCTTGGCAAAGAGGCAACGCATAGCACATACACTGGCTCAGTAGGAACTCTGGAAATGATACATCTCTCTGACCCGCACATATAGTAAAAGGGTTGCCTACGTTGACACTACCTGTTTTCAAACATGTATAGGGAGTGTAGTATGTGCATCCAACATAGGCAGCCCTGCATCAACACCTGAAGCATGATTGCCATGTGTTAAGCAATATAAAGCAGTGCTAAACAGCATTTACCATCATGAAGTCAATATAAACAAAATCGCACACACCAACTACTACAAATGTGGTCAATGTAGAGTAATATTGGCCAATGTCAAGCAATGATGGTTAATATTGAGCAATGTTGGACAAGCTGGGTCTAGGTAGGGCATAGCTGAACAAAAGCCAACATGCTCATATTTGCTCTACTGGCCCCTACGCAGACTGGTCTGCTCAGTATGAAAATATAAGCAGCAATGGGCCTCGAACCCAGGATGCTGTGCACTATAGTCATAGTATTGAACCACTAAACCATGACAGTAGGACAGTGGTTAGTCTGTATGAAGAAATGTTGATAAGTCTATGCAAAGTATTTCACAGAAACCCTGCAGGTACAGCATAATCCCTGTCAAGTTATGACACAAAGGTGAGTCCTGCAGTAAGAATAGAACCTGACTTTCAACATACACAGTACCAATATTAATAATGGACATGTAGACATACATCAACAAATGTAGTGGACCTCAGACAGCAACATACTGAAAGGTCACACTGGGCATGCTCACACACTTGAATACATGAGACAAATGTCAGGCAACAGAATACTGACAGTCTGAACTGGGCATGCTCACACACTTAGGCCATGTTGGAGTAAAGCATTGGGCCACACATAGCAGGCAGTTGCATGTGTTAACCCAGGAACCTCTCACTACACAGCAATCCGCCCTGTGCACACACTTATATGACAACAGACACGTATATAATATAGTGGAACCCTGCCATAAGCAAATATGTTCTGCAGATACCTAAGCGGTTCATACAAAGTGTGAAAGCAAAGATGATAAAAACCTGCAAATAGTATCAGCAATAAACATTGTGCATCATGAAAATTATCATAGGTTCAGAGGTTGATACTAGGCTATCTGCTCTAGGGCATGTACAAGCATAGCCAGAGTGTGTTTGGCTACTGCAACCCAGTCAAATCAGAGCACTGTGCCTGTGAATAGTAGGTCACACAAGATAGCCCATGTACGTTCAGTGTATTGTGCCTCTGTCTAGCAGGGACAAAGAAGATATCCCATGGGTAAACATGCGATCACCCATCCACTTGTCAAGATGTCACCTGTAGGTGGTCAGTGGGTGGCTCTGCCTATGCCAAACCAGGACTACACTCCGGAGAGAGTGGAGGCTTTCTGATAATAATCTGTCCCCCCAGCATGTCCTTTTAACATCAATGCTGAGGTATATGTCCCTGGAGTGTGTAGCAGCAAGGGAGTCGGATATCCTGAAGTGGAGCATGTCCAGTAAGTCTGGGTCGGATATTGCCTTCAACTACAGGCACACAGCACATCCGTGTAGGTGGTAAGTGACTGAGTAGAGCTGGAGTTACTGTATTGGAACTGTGCAGGACATCTGTGTGAGTCCCTACATCTGCTCAAAGAGTTACATTTGTGGCCATTACAGTTGCTGCAGATGTCAGGTAAGGTACATCCCAAAGGTGGCATAGTAATCAAGCATGGTCGTGAAGAGTATAGGGGCACAATGACCACACATGATCAACATGTGAAACCATGTGGGATATGATGGGCTATGTAGACATACTGTCTAACCACTATGGCAATAGGATTGTCAAAGGCGAGAGTACGAACAGGTCGTGTCCCCAAACCCGAACAACTACTATTGTATGTAATGGATTACATCCTATGTGGTAATGTGTGGGCATCTTGTCATCCTCAAAGGGGATGACTATGTAACTAATGGCATGTAGCCGTGGGCCATGACTCAGGCACCAGTCAACCTATCTCTGTGAGACCCTGTATGAGTATGCATGTGCCAGCAGGAGAGCTGATTATGGCACCCAGTTTTCAGTCATCTGCGAACATGGGCAGCCATATCCCTCCTGTGATAGCCTGTACATCACACAAATATATACTGAACAAGAGAGGTCCCAGGACTGAGCCTTGTGGGATGCCAGGTGTAACTGGTGTATAGTCAGACATGGCACCTGCAACACTGAGCATGTGGGTGTTATCCTTGCTCCAGGTAGCAATCCATTGTGTCAGATATGTGTCGATATTGATGCTGGTGAGCCTATGCATAATGGCCGAGTGGGGTATTGTGTTGAAGGGTTGTGCAAGGTCCAGGCAGGCTGTGTGGACAACCGTCCCAACACTGATGGACCTGGTAACTGTTGAAAGAATATGAACAGGTCCAATAGGCAAGATCTCCCCACAACAATGCTGTAATGTGTAGGACCCAGTGTCTGTAGGTTTCCCACGTCTATGTGCATGAGTCCCATTACAATACACTCCATAGCTTTGCAGAACAGGCTAGTTAGCCTTTTAGGCCGATATTGTCTGTGGTCTGTTGTGGCAGTATTCAGTGGAGTGGGACCACTATTGCTGTACGCTATTCCATGGGTACATATAGTGCAGTAACTCTTATATCGAACAGCAACGTAATGTGAGTGTTACGTCTGTCATGAAGGCTGTGTACGACACAGGCCGGGACACCGTCTGGTCCCATTGATGCTGTGTTGTCCACTGTGGGGAGGGCAGCACTCACCTGTTTACTCGTGATGTCTGGGAGGTTACACTCTGTTGGTATGGACAGTACCACCTTAGGGGGGATGGGGGGACACATCTGCACTGAATCTGTTTGCCAGGATGATGGCAATTTCAGTGGGTTCAGGGTATGTTTAGTCAGTATGCAGTAACACACAGCATATCAGTGAGTGTCCAGCCAGGTACCTGAATCAACTGAAGAAGGCCTTGTGAGTGTCCGACGTGTCTGGTGCAATTGTCTGTTAGAAGCGTGCCCGACATAAATACCCGAGTGATTGTAGTAGTCCGCTAGTACAGATCACAGATGCCTTCCCTGTCTGGGATTGTGCTCTATCATGTAGTAGCTTCCTCCATTTGTTGTAAAGCATATTAATGGCTGGGGTCTACCAGACAGGTCCACTGCCATTGGAGGAGTGAGTCCATTTGTTCTTTTGGATGTAATGATCCATGCAATCCACTAGGTGTCCATAGAATGTATATGTAAAGGATTCAGCAGTCTGAGCCATACTTACCACTGACCCAGGGTCTCTGATGGATACCACCGTGGTTTGGAGGAGTGTAACGTTTGCTTTTGGGAAGTTCACCATGATTACCCAGGATGGGTGTGGGGACAGGATATGGATGTCCAGTGAGATAAAGTATGTTCTGCCCTTACCAATGAGGAGTTTATCGCAGGTGTGGAACATAGAGTCCCCATGTTGGTGATGATCATGTCCAATATGTTGTCCCCTCTTGTGGGTGTGGTGACCGGTTGTGCCATAGCATATGAGTTTAGAAATAGTAGCAACTGTTGGGCGAGGGTTTTGGGGCCTGAGTACTATCCACAGTCAATGTGTGGGTATTTGACATCACCCAATATAATGGTGTTTGGGGAGACCTTCATATGGTCCAATGTTCCCAGGAAAGCTGAGTGAGGTTGCTGTGTTGGGGAGTGTGGTCTGTAGCAGGCAACAAACCAAAAGGCAGATTTGCACAATGTTAGGTGCATATGTATGGTCCATGATGCATTGTGCAGTGCTACCAACCCGGAGGTATGTGTATCTGTGATGTATAGGGATACTCCCCCTATTTGTGTTGGCCATTCCGAGTTATGTGGTCAGAAAGCATGGTATGAAATACAACCTGGTAGTGCTGGTGTGCATGTGGGAGCCTCAACCATATGTCTGTTAGTGCACAGATATTGCTATCCTCCATACTGAGGAGATTCCTGACTGGGCGCAATTTGAGGGTAAGACATCTGGTGTTGAGCAGCATTACCCTCAGTGTCGTGTACTCTGTAATGTATATGGAGGTGGTTCTGTCCTTTGAGCCCTGCTTAAATAGGGCAGTATGGTGGCAACAAGTGCCCTAGCCAGTATTCAAAAGTCCAAGGGTGACAGGTGCAAGCTGTCCATAGGGAAGTTATGTGGCATGTCGAGCATATCACCCCAGGGTGACAGACACTGTATCCCCTTTGAATAACACCAATATGTTTGCCAACCGTTAAACATGATCAGTTTGTTGGTATACTGTGACATCATACTTGGTGAGTGTAAGATGCTAGACAAGATCAGGGTAATACTGGGCTGGGCTACATGATCACAGAGTTCCTCTATGTTCCATATCATGTGGTCCAGGGAGGAACGTCTGAGGTTGTACGCACCAGCATGGACAATGATGGAGCCAGTCCTGGACTTGCTTTGGAGTGACCTGAGTGCATGTGTTATGTGGCAGATCATGGAACCTGAGAGACAGCTCAAAGTGACTATTCCCCTGTCTGGCCTGGTGAGTGGGACGATACTGTGTTTGACATTAAGTGTCACTTATAACAAGTGTATCAGGTGTGTTGTTTAGCCCAAACGGCAGTGACTGTGTGGCACACTGACATTGTGAACTGTGTGACATGTGGGCATTGTAGTGGGGTAGCAGTTGTACGTGTGTGTCTGCTTTGGAGGTCTCTGCTGCTTAGGCAGAGTGTATGTAGAGCCTCCAAATATGTGTATGTATGATAATGTGGTTTGTTTGCTGTCACTATCGATGTATTTGAGACTGATATGTGGTGTGTGTGGTCACCCTCACCACCTGATAGACTATGCCAGTCATGGGTCGAGAGAGCTCAGCATCCTGTATGTCAATATTGTTACATCACCCACATATATGTGAGTGTGATGTGAGGAGGAGAGGGTTGTCTGTGTACATGAGGCAGATGTGACATTGTGTCATAACCACAATATTCACTAGCTGGACTGGAGAGTACACATGAAACCGACCCCTGGACATGCCAGTGTATTATAATGACATACTCTGTAGCATGATCACAAAGGATCAGTAGGGTGTTAAGTGTGTAAAAGAGTATAACTGGGATTAGTGCTCAGGTTTGTCGGTGTTTTGTAAAAAGTAGCTGAGAAGGAGTCCAGACTGAGAATCATGACATGTCCTGCAGCTATGTAAGAAATAGTAATGTACACGCATATATGTGCTGAGTCAGGGGCAACTGTACCTTAATGACATTGCCGACATCCTGTCAGACAGGCCCATGTATACATACCCACCCCCCACTGATGATAGTCCCTGACATCATACCAGGAGATATCACGTGTAGAATGGCTGAACATCTCCCCCCAAAGCCAAAAGCATGGCAGCAATTGGATTACATTGTTTCCCAATATGTGTCATGCATGCACTGCAGAACAAACAGACCCTGCACCTGAACAGTCTGTTGAGCCTCACCCACTCCACAGGACCTGGAACCATCGAATGTGTTACAGCAACATATGGCACTCCCCACATGTGTGGGTGCACAACACACCATGGGAAGTATAGTCCAGTAAGCCTATAAAGTCTGATCTGCAAGGCCATGGAGTGCATCATGGCAGAAGTCATAAACAGAGTTACTGGAAACCGACAAACACACAACCCTATCAACTGTGGTATGTTCATGTGCAGATCATGGTTCCCAAGCATGCTACACCATCTGCAAGGCAGCCACCCAGGACATACATCACGGAACAGAGCTACACATGTCCCACATAGACTTTGAACAGCTCTACATCAACATCACAGACACATGTCGTATCCACAAAACCAACAATCTGTGCATAGATATGTGTTGACATATGAAGGGATGGCAATGTGTCCACAGATAGATCACACAAGGTGAGACTCATGGGGTCCTGTACAAGTTGTAGATAGCTGCCGACCTACATGGATCATTCCTGGGATTGCATAAAAATGTGTATACACACATTACCATGTCCAGTCTGATGATGTCATCATCCTACAAATATACCAGGAGAAGAGTGACCACCCAGTAAAGCATGTAGAGTGCCGTGTTAATGCGTATCTCTCTAGTGTCATAACATAGTCAGGTAGGGGTTTGAGTCCTGCAAAGGCTATGTGTATGATTTCCTTTGAGAGAAGTAGCCTTTTTGGAGACTGGGAAAACACATTAAAAGAGATACATCCCTCTTTGGAAAGTCTAATGATGTCAGCATCCTACAAATATGCAAGGAGAACAAAAGCCACCCAGTAATGCATATAACATGCATTGTTAATGCGTATCTCTCTACTATCGTAGCATAGTCAGGTAGGGGTTTGAGTCCTGCAAACACCACGTGTGTGTGTGATTTCCTTTGAGAGGAATAGCCTTTTTGGAGACTGGAAAAACACATTAAAAGAGTTACATCCCTCTTTGGAAAGTCTGATGATGTTAGCATCCTACAAATATGCAAGGAGAACAGAAACCACCCAGTAATGTATATAGCGCACCATGTTGAAGTGTATCTCTCTAGTATCATAACATAATCAGGTAGGGGCTTGAGTCTTGCAAACGCCAAGTGTGTATGCGTGTGATCTCCTTTGAGAAGAGTAGCCTTTTTGGAGACTGGGAAAACACATTAAAAGAGGTACATCCCTCTTGGGAAAGTTTGATGACGTCAGCATCCTACAAATATGCAAGGAGAACAGAAGCCACCCAGTAATGCATATAGTGCACTATGTTAATGTATATCTCTCTAGTATACTAACATAGTCAGGTAGGGGTTTGAGTGCTGAAAATGCCAAGTGTGTGTGTGGGGGGGAGTGTATGTGTGTGATTTCCTTTGAGAGGAGTAGCATTTTTGGAGACTGGGAAAACACATTAAAAGAGGTGCATCCCTCTTTGGAAAGTCTGATGATGTCAGCATCCTACAAATATGCAAGGAGAACAGAAACCACCCAATAATGCATATAGCGCACTATGTTAATGCATATTTTTCTAGTATCATAACATAGTCAAGTAGGGATTTAAGTCCTGCAAACACCAAGTGTGTATGTGTGTGATTTCCTTTGAGAGGAGTAGCCTTTTTGGAGACTGGGAAAACACATTAAAAGAGGTACATCCCTCTTTGGAAAGTCTGATGATGTCAGCATCCTACAAATATTCAAGGAGAACAGAAAGCACCCAGTATTACATATAGCGTGCCGTGTTAATGCGTATCTCTCTAGTATCATAACATAAGTAGATAGGGGTTTGAGTCCTGCAAACACTGTATGTGTGCCACAGGTGGTCAATGCAGTGTGGGTGTTGCTTTTACTACGGTATGACATATGTATCAAACAATATGTGCATTGCACACATCAGGTATCTGCGTGTCAAATAAACTTGTGTACATGTGATCTCAATCAGTACATAGGTGTGAAGCCTGCATACTACATGGATACATTTCTAACCTTCGACAGATTGTGCTGCTGCTTCTCAGATCATAGGTCACATATGTATGTATGCGTCAAGCACGGCCAATGTAGTGATCCGTGGCCAAGGACATCCCTGCCACACACACCCATGACACATACTATAGAGTACTGTGAGTGAGGGTAATTGCCGGGGTATATGTCAGACATGTTCATACACAACAACGACTGGCAATAATGGACAGTCATTATAGGTGTGCACCAGCCCTGTGGATATGCATGCAGGCCCCTAATGTGTTATGTGAAACACTGAGGGACCACACAATACCTATGGATATGAGGACACCAAGGGACAGATGACATAACACTTGTCTGTCTGTACACAGTGGTACCCAACATACATGTTCAGGGCTACCACTTATGTGGTACTGTCGGGATAGTATGTATAGTAAATGTGGATGACTATGCCATAGACAGCATACTGCTATACAGCATGTATTGGACAACAGGTATCTGTCTGTATGATACCCTTGTGTAGGATATGCGTCCCATCCGGGGAATGTAGTGTAGGCCAATGCATGCATTTCCAGATGTGGATGGACATATCCCTAGTGTGTTTGCATGTACCTAAGAGGGCTATATGCCACACAGGTGTGGTCCCAGGAACGTGTGGCGGTCAATACCACTGGTTACTGTTATAGTATAGTACTGGAAGGATCCAACTGTTACTGAGTTCCCTGCAACTGTGAGTCATTTGTCAGGACATCATCTAATGACTGGTTATAGTCATGCTGTTGAGGTGGTGTACACTACCAGACTGCAGATCATTGACAGATATCAATGGTATCACCCGCAGCATAGTTCCAATCCATGTTATACATACATGTTTACCCATGTTAGTACATATCTGTAGTAGAATGCATACTGGCCATCGAAAGATACCATGAGATGTTAATGTGTAGAACAGGGTATGTTGCACATCCCATGTGCCCACTATGCACGTGCATGCAGACAGTGCGCACACACCATGTTCACAGATGTACACCCGCTAATTTGTAATGCACACATCACACACGTACTGTCCACTCACTAACACATGCTGGCAACACTGTACACCTCAGCCAAGTGGCACATGGGTGGACAATACATACTCAGACCTAACACTAGTGTAAACAATGCTACAGTGACTATCAGAGCTGTGATGCATAATGCCTGCTCAGATATACCTACAAGGATATCAGTACACTTTCCTGTTGGCAACTTGCTACTATTGCTACACTGCTATAATGTCACCCTGTGCATCAGAGCCATGTTAGCCTATTCCTGCATCAATGTGACAGATGACAGGAGGTGGCACAGATGTCATCATATGCACAGGGTGTGTTGTAGGTTTGCCAGAGCCCGACATTGACCCATCCAATCGGCATGTCTGTGTGTGTGTGTGTGTGTGTGTGTGTGTGTGTGTGTGTGTGTGTGTGTGTGTGTGTGTGTGTGTGTGTGTGTGTGTGAGGGACAACAGTACTGCATGGGCCAATGTTGATGTAATGTGCGTGTGTATGTGTGAGCACTAGTTGTATGGTAAATGTGTGTGTGTCTGCATGCACACAACTCCACCATGTGGCTGCCATATACAGGTGGTTGTGGGACAGCCACAGACTGTACCTCCTAGGCCATACAGATCACTGTCTCCGGCCATGGACACATTACCTGTGCCTAGCAGGGGTGCTACGGGCAGTATTGGGTACCAACCCTGACTGGGTGCTATCATCAGAGGCAGAGGTATGATGACTGGACCCATGTCCCTGCTGGGACTGGCCAGCGCAATGTGCATGTGGTCTAGTAGGATGGTCAATGGACAGGCCAGCCCCAGCATTGCTGGGGTTGGTACTGCCACTACAGGAGCGGCTGTGATCCATGGTCCGTCCGCGATGACTGCCAGCTCTTGCTGGCATGCATCCGCGTTGGCTTCTCATCCATCCTGCACAGTCCTGGCTCATGGCTAACACATTGTGGAAGACATCTAATGTCTCCCTCCAATGTCTATCAATGATCTTGGTGTAATTCCAGTTGGCACCGGCAAGGTCACAGATGCTGTCATTGATAGCAATGTAAAGGGCCCTCTGCACCCTTAGTCCCTGTCGGGTGTACCGTTCCATACGTGCCTGTGCCTGCATCACAGCCCGGAACATACTGGAGGTTGTAATACCTCAGAGGGCACGTCTGCCAGGGGCAATACGACCAGTGGTGCTCCCCCGAGAACCCCTGGACATCCGCCTATGTGGTACCATTCCAGTAATCTGGCTATGGCTGCTGTGAGGGGATGCATGTGCCATAGGTACCACACTCTCCTGGTCAATGCCAACTGCATGCTGTCCCTCAGCTACGGCCATTGGTGATGAGGGATGTATTGGCAGTATGAGTGTGCACATAGATGGGGTTGACCACTGTGTACTGTCAAATGGTGGACCAACGACAGACCCTGTCAGACCTTCCTGTGCCACAATACATGTCTCATCATCTCCACTATTAGTGGCGGTGACATCGGGTTCCCTGCTGCATTCAGCCACCCCTAACTCAGCACCTGTGGAAGGAAGACAGGAAACACACTTTACAATCTGTACAGGATGTTAGCACACATGCACACATGCACACATGCACACCTGAACACATGCACACATGCACAGACATACACAGCTCACCACAGCACACACACACACACACACACACACACACACACACACACACACACACACACACACACACACACACACACACACACCAGCAATCCAACACATACACAATAGTGGGTGATGGTGGGTGACAGTATCACAAGGCAAACAGTCACCACACACGTGTCAGCATGCAGACCATGTGTTGCTCAACACCATGCAGTGCAAGTGTAGACAGCCCTATCTAATGACATTATACATGGCTTTGATGCATATGTGTAGTTTTTCAGTGATTGGCTACACCCTGGGACACAATGTGTACATGGACACAACATTGCTGTGTAAGTATTATCTGCTCTGCAATGTCATGTGCACCATCACTCAATGGTATACATACCATGGCTGCATGTGTTATCTGTGTGACACATAGATTGCCATGTCTGATGACAGTGTCTATGTCCATAGCACATAATAGTGGGCACAGGTGTAGCAAATACATGCAATGTACAGACATGGGATGAGTGGTGCATGTAGACATGAAGGAATCCCAATGCACGACATGGACATTGTACAGTGGTTATGGTGAGTGTGGGACATATTGCAGATATGTCAGTGCCAGCCATGACATGGCATGCTACACGACTGCAACATTAAACACCACACATACCCAATGTGTGTTATGTGACCTATACACCCAATAGCATTCCAGGACATATATGTGACTCTTTGTACAGATGTCGACTGTTGTGCAAAATGTGTATACTAGCATTTGTAAGCACACACACAACATGCTATGCATGGTGTGTATAGGTGCATATGTTTGCACACACAGAACAATGAGGTGCACAGCAAAGACTGCTATGTGTAGTACTGTGGTCACTGTAACCGGATGGGGTGTAGTACCATGTGCCATCGTCATCATCATGCATATTGTGGTCACTCATGGCTACTACTGTGTGACAGACCACCGCCTTGCATGCTGTACCTAAACTGCAGTGCCGTGGATACGTTCACTATTACACAGCCACTTTGTACATGGGTGTATGAGGTGCCCAGTAGGGAGCATTCACTAACATGACTGTGTAATGTGCTGAAGAGTTTTGCACAGCCCCATGATAGGCCTCTACCCCTGAGGTACATCATGTGTGTGTGGATGACATGTGGGATACTGAAGTGTGACCTTACAGCGGGTGTGTGGTTACACCATATGTAGCATGACTTTGGGTACTGCATGTGATAAATGTGTTATGTTGTGTACAGGTGTTGCAACTATGCCTATCCAATGTGCAGTATGGGATGGCCACAACTGTGTGTCATGCTCTGTGTATTGCATGTCATTGAGGCAGCTACTGACATTACTGAGCTGTGCAACGTCTCACAGCAAACATGCACGGCATGCATTATGCATAGGTGTGTTACGTGTACATGGCCTACACCTCACCTATGACATGCATATTTCATTACCAACATTGCAGGTATAACACACTCACTAGCATGGATCGGCTGCCCTGCCGTCACACCAGAGGGACCTACGAGAATATGAAAGGGTTCATCAGTGGACACAACTGTGGCATTGCTACAGTGGGTATGCTAAACTGCAGTACAACAACAGTCAATAGTCACAGGTGTAGGGATATTATTCAAACTATCCGTATTGCACAACACTAACCAGCAGAACTGCTAAACACACAGCACACATCTCACGTACACATAATCTTACAATACAGTTAACTGTAGTCTACAGATAGGGCATGTTACCTGCTTGCTCCAGGTGGATGTGCTGGGTTGCTCCAGCCTCCATTACAGCACATGTCAGAGGTTGATGTAGCTGTTGTCCAGGAGCCACCACGCTTAGGAGCAGCTCCTCCGCTCTGGTGAGGGGGGGGGTGAATGGCCACTCCACCACCTGTGGCAAGCTGCTGTCTTTGGATATCAGACACATGCCACCAGACTTGTCTAATTAAATCACTGCAGTGATGGCATACCTGCTCATATGTCTGGTTATGCATGCCTATGTCATTTACCTGATGAACAAGTTCCTGCCACAGTGCAGTCCATTCCTGCTGGTGCTGGCTGCTTCTGGAGAAGTGCATTGTGTACCTCTGCAATAGGCTGTTGAGTATCACCTCTTCCTCATCCGCTGTGTACACTGGGTTGCGTTGGTGGGCCATCTGGCTGAAAAAGATATGAACAATATGTGTGAGAGTGTCCTGTGGCACACTTTACATCTTTACCCACAGATATCACTTTACTGACATATATACCATCCTATTGTCTCTCAGAGGTTACACAAGTTCAATACCACTTATTGGTTCTCAGGCCACAACTAACTAATACTGCCTGGCAGACTCTATATATCACACCACTATACAACAATACCCGACACACTTTTTGTGACACATTGCACAACCTCAAGATAGGGGTGTATATCACACCAATGCACGAACAGAGATGTCATCTATTGCAATGGATGTAAAGTACAGGTACAGTAGTACCAATCAACCACCCTAGTCATTGATGCCATAGCCCTGCCTAACAGATGTGTCCAGTTGTTACTATAGGTGGCATACTGCTGTAACAGACTATATATTTTGCTGGATACACACGTTTACCCTGTAACACACATATGATTGCAGCCATTGTACAGGCATAATCACACACACATCAGGCAAACATACAATGCACCACTGTATGCCAGCACAGATGAGCATTACCTGTGTACCATACGGCACTGTGTGCCACTACCTACACACCCTTATGCCTGCATTCTGCCCTCTGTGCAGACTACAGGAAACACACATGACAGTGTTTCCAAACAATGTGAACACACACCATACTGTGCTGTTTAGGCCTACGGCTTCAGGTAGTACTACAGTTCATATTGGTGATGGATTCACCAGCAGTACCACTCACTAAGCATACATGTATTGCTTTAGCCTACAATGAGACACCATATTCGTCAATGGAGAACTACGTCACATCATATGCAGTACTACTATGTCTGCCTAATAGTACATTACACATCAGTTGCTGTCCTCACAGCTAGGATAGGCACTACCATGTCAGATACAACATCACACTAAGCTATCACACCTTTACAGACCTTGCACACATTCAGCATTACACTTATTCAACCTCACATAGCAGCTATTGCATTAAGTACATGTGTGAGTGCATAGTGTCATAGGTAGGTAATATGCTATTGGCCCTAGGGTCTATGGAATCTTAGCCATATGCTACCCTGGTCTTTGAGACACATGTACTTTGATTTCACTTGCCCCTGCCAACCTGAACCACAGAGGTGTTTCCTGGGGTGTATTACCAATCTCCCACACAATCATCAGGGGTATTTATAACAACTGCTAAGGAGGAGCCTTGTTTGCTATTGCTATGTGGTCTATTCCGGTGTATGGCATATCTCTGAGATGGGAACCTATCCCTCCAGCATGTGCTGTTTAGTGTGCTGACAAGGTTTAGGGCCCTAGAGCATGTATCCCGGAGGGATTGTGATATGTTGCCATGGTGGTTGTCACCCAGCTATGGGTGTGACATACATCTGTATGTCCGGCAGAGGTCACCTCTGTGTGGCCAGTATGCAATACAGTGTAGTTGTGGTTTTGTGAGTCAGTCTGCATAGGGCATCTGTTTGCGGCCAGTATTACCCTTTGGGAGGTCTGTCTGTGGCCTGTTCACCTGGTGTAGTTGTCATGTGAAGTACATACCACAAAGGGCATTGTGATGAGTAGAGGGGAACTCTACCCTATACTTCCATAGATGACACACCTGTTGTCATGACACATACCACACAGACAGATTACAGGTGTAGTGTGGCACTGTCTTCATCAAAGCGGAGGCTACTGTCCACCTGTGTCCCATGTTCCCTTATCACACCTTCACTGTTAGGTAGATCTCTACCTATGTGGTAGTTAATGGGTACACTGCTTTGGGAAGGTGGAATGGCACTGCAGTATCAACACTTGTCTACAGTCCATGCCTTGGTCACCACATGCCTGTTGCGGTACATATGACCCCGTGTCTCTCTGTCTCTCTCTCTCAGTATATATATATATATATATATATATATATATATATATATATATATATATATATGTATATATATACATATCTATACACATACATGTACACATCCATTGCTGTACACATGGATGTACATATAGGCACATGTACAGTCCACCTTTCATGGTGGGGATATCACTTATGCGACAGTTGTGGGATGTACAGGCATGTGATTAAATTGCACAGTGTTGTGCAGAATGCATGTGGGTGTCCTCAGCCCTTGTTGCATTAGCAGGCCTCACTGGCTGTAACACAGCAGATCTGACAAATCTGTCCCACAGCATTTAACCACCACATGACATATATCAACAGTACCATAGCTGGCCTTAGGCATAGGCCAACTGGGCGGCCGCCTAGGGCACCACTTTAGCAGGGGTGCTTTTCCACTATTTATGTGGTGTAGTAAGACAAGGATGAGGGCACAAGGAAGTGTGGTAGGGGGCACCGTGGAGCCCTTTTGCCTAGGGCACCAGTTGACCTAAGGCTGCTCCTGCGCACTGCATGCTGTTTTCTAGTCCACATACTACGACCTGCATGGATATATGCACATATCAACCTTCACTGACAGATATCTGTCCACCCTTCACTAACAGTTGCAGTATGTCCTTTGCCCTATGCACATGTGCAGATACAGATAGATACATACTGCTGCCACACATGGATGATTTGCAGTGTGTAGAGTACTCTTCAGGAACATATACAACATGCCAACACATACATGTGAGTTACATACCTTACCTTTGTATTTCCCTGCTCCGGGTGTTACTGTTTTGTATTTTTGTTGTTTTTTTTATTGGTGGTTTGTTTGGGGTTTTTGCCCTCTATTTAACTTTCTGTCTCAGTTCCTCACTCTGTTCTGTCTCTGTCTCAGTCTGTGTCTGTGTCCATGTCTCTCTCTCTCTCACTCTCTATCTCACAGCACCTGCAATGATATAATTGCATGTGTGGACTGCAGGTACAGCCTGCTTTTCAAGGTATCTGCACTTGTGCATGTGACAGCCTCTGCACCAATTGCTGCCCATCATTCAGTAATTGCATGCAGCCTGCTGTTTGCTGATTGCATTACTCACTGTGATTGCAGCCCACTGCTATAAAATGCTAGGTTAGGTAGGCGTAGCCCTTTCAGATTTCCAAGGTGGGGCCCATGCTTGTTTGCTCTGGACACCGTTGTGTCATTCTGAAGGTTGGTATATGTCTCTTATCTGATGCTATGGTTGTAGCCAGTTATATGCATGTTGTACTCAAACATGAATGTTGCTGCTTCCAGTACACACATCTCAGTGTAGACATGTACGCACCCCTCCAAATGCTAACACAGGATACATGAGAGTATGTACTTTTTTCCTCACTTACACAATTAACTGCCATACAAATGTGGTTATTGCACTGTATTCCTGTAGCCAGTATTTATCCTGGTCTGATACTGTGTGGTGTTTGTAAGGTGCTATTGTAACATTATTCCCTGCTAGGATGGCTGGTTCTCCTTTCACAGTCATGTCATGCAATTCCACAACCACTGCTGCTAGAGACCCACAGAAAAGGATTTGTGTTATATCATTCCTGATTTCCATTTACATTCCCTCATTGTAATGCATGATATATTTATTTCAGAACCAAGCTATTTGTATATCTGCTGTGGCTTAGTGGTAATTCATGCAGTGTATTGTGTCAATGGTCTGGGGTTTGAGACTGGCAGAGGTTTTTTCTTTTGCTGCTCAGCAGAACAAGGGCCCTGCCATAGAGTGACTAAGGCACTTTTAAGCAGTTGTAAGCGGGTTTGCGCAGGTTTGCGTGATGCTTAGCTAAGCGCACACATGCGCACACTCGCTTAAACCCACTTACTACCACTTAAAAGTGCTTACTCCTGCTAACCTCCGCGCTAATTTCTTTTAAAGAAAAGAAAATGGGGAGATAGGAAAGTGGTGAAAAAGGGGGCATAAAAAGGGACAGACAGTAGGTAAACAAGCTCGGGATGTGCAGGACGGGTGTAAGGAAGGTCCATAGCTGCCCATTTCTTTAACAGCAACAGCTGTGCATATGCAATGAATTTGGAGTGAAATTTGAAACCTTCCACCCCTGGGAGACAGGTGAGGACAACAAAGTATGTTGTACTGACAATTCTAATTATCAGCTTACATGACCAATGGACATGTGTGCGAAATGTGCAGCTATGTATGGGGCATAATTTTTTTGTGGGTACAGATTGCCCTTTTTTTTTTTTTCAGGTGAGAGTGGGAAGTGAGGTAGAGGAAGTAGGTATGTCCGGGGAGGTAGGTTGGGAAGGTAAACAGACAAGACAGATAAAACACATACAGGGGCGGTGTATGATACATGGGGTGGGTGAACACAATTGATGGGGTCGGATGTTTGGAAATCACAAGCCCATGAGCCCACAGATGGTAACAGTGGAACTGAGATCCCCACCCATGGGCAGTCACCACTGAACCTTCACAGCCCCGAGGGTGGCTGTGCTGGGGGCTGCATAGGATGGGCAGGCTCACCCGTGAGATGCACCACTCTTGCCTCAAGCTGGCATAGGGGATCAGCTACTGAACGCTGGATCTCCCTATGCACCACAACCCGGACCCTTCGAAGGGTGACAGGTGGCCCTTCTCTGCCCACGCTTGCACGGGGGGGATGAGCCCCATGCCCTGCAGTGCTTCCACCCGAAGGTGGCACAGGACCAATGGAGGAGGAGAGCCCAGGCTGGGCACCGGACCTGCAGGTGCCAGGTGCACTCACCAACTGAGGAGGGACAGGTGGGTCCGCTGGGACCGGCCTTCCCATACGTTCTGTGATTAGGTGTGTTTAATTACAACATAAGCAAAACAGCATTCCATATTAGTTGTAACAGCATGCAGTAATATTCCCATTAACCCAACACACCAAGGTTACAACAGTTGAACAGCAAGCATAACACATGCATATATTGAACCACAGTGGATATTCCAACAGCATGCAGGGATGTTTGGTAGCAACAAGCCACCATGATTGTGGTGTTTAAACAGGGCACATGCATCAACATGAATGCAAATATTTATAGAACAATAGGACATATGTCCCAACAAATATTTAAGATTACACATACCCATTGAGGTGTGGAATTGCATGGTTTATGCACATACAGTAGGGTGTAAAAAAAATATCAGTTAACATCTTATAATTACCTTTTCGTCTACACTACATTCCTAGTGACTGCAAGTGCATATACCCTACATGTATTATTACACTTGCCACCATACATTAGGTTGTGTAATGGGTTTGGCTAGTTCAATATATGCCTGACCTATATCTGACATACTAACTGTCCAGGATGCAGATTTTACTGCTACATATTTCTTGATTGCATTTATATTTCTTTATCTACATATCTGGGATGTTTTCACATGACATTTTCACTTCGATTTGTACAGAACCCTGCATTTCTTGACACACCCTCACATTTCTGGGGAAAAATAACATGCTACACGTGTGCCAGATGTACTTATTCATGCCAGCCAGTAACTGACTGTTGCGGATTGTATATATGTTTCACAGCTACTAGCAATTCCATCACCCACTTTATATGGGACTGCACAACTCTGGGTTCCCAGCACCTTTTCAAACAGTACTGTTTGTATAATGCAAGGGTACAACAACATTTCAAACTCTGTGACACAGACACATTCTGGGTTTTAGACCTTTATTAATGACATTACACACTTTTTCACAGGCTCACTCCTTTATTTGTTTTAACAGTGTATATGGCAGACAAGTTCAAGAAATATTATACCCTTATTAATGGGTTAGAACACTCTTTTTCAGGCTCACTTACTTATTTTATATGACAGTGCCTGCAGAGATATTATTCCAGACATATGTTACCTTTCTTAATGGGTTACTACACTCTTTTTCTGCCTCTCTGACATTTTTATCTGACAGTACATGCAGAGGACTTATTCAGGCAATTTTATGGCTGTATTATTGGACTACAACACTTTCTTTCATGCTCTCTCCCATATTTTATATAACAATACATGCAGAATAATCACTAACCTGCCTGGTGGTGCAGCCTTAGCAGCCTATCAGCACAGGCTTGATGATTTGCAGCATGGTCACCTGCAGCTGTAATGTAAATGAAGGGATATTGAGACATAACTATCCATTATACATACTCCATTATCAATTCTTACATACTGCATTCCATGGCTACATACTCAGTTGTGGGGCATCCCGCATCCCATGGGCCTCCTGTATACATTGGTTCAGGCAGTCCTGCTTTCGTCTCTTCAGGTCTGCATGGTGGTGACGGACCTGCTCACCAGTCCGAGGAATGCCTGTGGCACTGGTGAGGTCACGAGCTAACCGGTTCCAAGCCTCTGTCTTGTACTCCGTCCCTTGGAACTGGTCCTGCAAGAGTCTTGACTCATGACAGTGGACAAGGAGCCAAACCATGTATTTCGACTCCTCAATGCCCCAACATTGCTCTCGGAAGTGTGTTCCCTCTCCAACACCAGACATTCTAACTTCAGATGTGAGCTACAATCAGTTATGGTGTGTATTCCCGCCTGTAGGGCTTAAATATGCCACATTTCCTGCACTTTTTTGTGAGTGGCCATTTTGTAACATTCTCGGCTGACTGCAGACCTGCTTAGTAATGGTTAAACTACCATTGATAAGCATATGAATGTTAACAGTGGTTGTTTCCCCTATGTTGTCATGGCTTAGTGGTTCTGTACTTTGCTTCTGATATGCAAAGTCCTGGGTTCGAACCTTGTCATTCATTTTATTTTCATACTGTCCAGACAGGCTAGGGGATGTGGCTGCATTTAAGCAACTTTGCTCTACGTTGCTCCTGGGTGCCCTACAGTGCCCTGGTTGGCGAAGCGCGCACGTCCGTGCAAACACATTGCACTGGATAAAGCATTGTTAAAATATGGGCAACTCTATTGTGCTGGGTAAAGCGCTGTTAAACTGTGGGCAACTCTATTGCGCTGGGTAAAGCGCTGTTAAACTGTGGGCAGCTCTATTGCACTGGGTAAAGCACTGTTAAACTATGGCAAATTTTATGGCGCTGGGTGAGGCGCTGCTTAACTGCAGGCAATTTTATATTGGGATCCTTTAAAATATTTATTTTATTCACTGATACATTGGCCATTTCACTGCTTTTTAGTTATGTTTAAACATATATGTTAGGTATTATTCCATATACTGATTTAAAAAATAAATACGAAAGGGAGTGGTGGGACTCGAATCGTAAATGCCTCTTCATTGTGCAAACGCTCTATCATTACGTTATTGCTATTTGGTGTGATGTGCATAAACATTCCTTCTTATGCTCTTCCATGTCAGAATTGCTAACTGTAGCTTAGCAATGGGCACACCCGCGCACACACGCGCAAATACAGGCAGCTATTTTGGGAATTTAAAAAAAAATTTAATGCTATGCGTTTTACAACTGTGATGGGGGTTTACAATATCAGACAGTGAGGTGTTGGGTGCAGGGACATTTGAGCGGACTCGCTCTTGTTTATTTGCTTTTATTTTCAACACTTGCAGGGACGTGGACATTTAGACTGCTCGGCAGTCAGACACACCCCGTGCTTTCTTACACGGTCCGTGTAAGACTTACGGTTGAGTCAGCATGCCCTCATGCATATTCATGGCACACTGATGTTATACCATTCAATTGCAGCCTCCGAGTAAGACTTATTAAGTCTTACAGGGAGGATTTGTGAATCCGGGGGATTGTCTCTGAAACTGGGAGTTATTTCTCCCACCAAAGAAGGCACCGAAACTGTCATCAGTTTTGAATATGTTGGACAGCAGTTAGATTTCTCATTAAAATGATTACACCCAGTAGTGTAGCTAGGGCAGGGTGTGGAAGTCAACTGCCCCAGGCACAAAGTGCTGGCAGGCATGACTAGCCTATCCCAATCTTTCTTTAATGCATATTAACCATAGTGCTTTGTGCAGGGTATAAACTGTAGCAACTGCTTAAAAATGAGTATGTCGAGGCATATTATGATCTCCTAGATAATATACCTAGCATTTTTTCTATGCTGCTATGTAAGGTGGTTCCTTGTGTTGAAGAGCCTCCTATTAAAAGTTGCTGACTCCAGACACCGCCATCGCTAGCCTGCTTCATATCATCCTGTGCACAATACTAGGGCCTTTCAGTCTCATGCTTCATCCGAGCTTTGCTTCTCTGTTCCATGTCACTATCTTCACTGCAGAAGCAGCAAGTGACCCCAATCATTTAATATTGTACCATTATCAAATTAGAGATGAATTTACCCTTGTATCTTCTATGGGAAACCTAAAAAACTTCTTGACTAACTAGAGCAGCTGTAAATCAGGACACAGATCCATAATGCATAGACCTGTGACCTTTCATGGTTATCATCCATGTATGCTACAGTGGCTGCTACAGAAATTGAGATGATGCTGATAAAAATAATAATCTTAGATATATATATATATATATATATATATATATATATATATATATATATATATGTATATTGTCTTTGTAGTCTTTGTATCTCATGTTTGAATTTCAGCAAGAGACTTTTCTATTGTTTTTCTACTTTATTATTGTAACTGCCATAGGAATGCCTTACAGAAAATTTTAATTTTTCCTTTTTTTCTAATTTTGTATTCCAGAGTCACATCTGCAAAATGAATAGTTTTGTCTAGTACATTAACTCAATTATCAAATAAAAAATAAAACTAAAGAAATGAATCTCAGTGACAAAGAATGTGTGTAGATTATTTTTAATAGTTTTAATTTGCACCAAAACAATTGTAAAATAATAAAAATATGAAAAGGTTAACTTCTTTAACTAGAAAACTCATACTTTGCAATACATTTTCTTATTTCCTGGTGATAACAAGCAAGACAAAAAGATCTGTGACTTGGGGATCACATTACAGCTGGGACCTGCTGGGATTTCATTCTCTTTCATCAAGTCTTTGTTTTTTGTTGCCCGTGTTCACTATGCTTTACTGTGCTCATGCCATTTTACAGTTTCTTAGAAAAGAACCGGATGCTAAGCATCACATAGCCAGGCATTTCTTTTCTTGGTTTGTTTTGAATATTTTCATAATACTGGTAAATGTGCTTACAGTGCAGGGTACAAAATGAAAATGACCTTGCTGTAAAAATGCTGAGGATTAATATGTATATTACAAAGTAAAAAAAAAAAAAAAAGAAAAAAAAAGAACGTAATTCTCATTAACTTCCTAGAGGCTAACTCTTTTATTAGGCCCCTCCTATAAAACTATAAAATCCCAAATGTCTGCTTTTAATAGTATATTTTTACATAACTCTTTTGTTTTGATTTATTTACTGAGACATGAGCAAAGTCAACAAAGTAGTCCTTCAGAACTGAAAGGTTTGAGTAGCTAATACCTTAATCTCTGAAATTTACACGAAGAATGTTGCAGTCCCCAAGCAGAAACCTGTTTATGGAGCAGTTATTGTTTGGAGTTAAATGTGTACTTGATAGATCCCTTTCTGGATACAGCATAGTGTGGACTGCATTGTGTATCAGCTGACCTCACTTGGCATTAATGCAGCAGTTTATCCTCCCCTACCACACTCCTTAAATTAAAACTAAAGTACCCAGAATGCTTTGAATGTGTTTCTCTGGTAACAGTTGAGATTACAGTTGCAGATGTTGTGATACATAGTAATAACAGGAATACAAACATAAAGAAGATGAGAACTTAAACTTCCTGTACACCTTTGTGGTGAATGTTCATGACTTTTTTCAAAAGTCCAAATGTGATTTTTTTATTTATTTACTGTAAATTTCACCTGAGAATTGAGATTACAGATTTGCAGAAACAGTGTGTCCTTCTGACAGCGTCCCCATTCTTAAAAAACTTCCTTATTTACTGCAGTCAGTGCAGTGTAGTAGCATTTCTTGCCAAGATGCTGCCTTGGAAACAGCATCTATAAGAAGGAGCAATGAAGTGTAGGGGTGGGGGGCTGAAGACCACAGTTCATTTAATTCTTACTGTTTCAAGTGACACTAAACTTTATGTATTTGTAGTTTTATGGTTCATGGCCTTATTATTTGCATTATAGGTCATGGATTGCAAGCTGTAAGCCCAGCCTCTCACAAACTCATTGATCAAAGTACTAGAGGAATCCCATATAAAATCTACCCTAAACCAGCAATTTACTTATTTCTGGTACAGGCTGTCAGGTCTAGCATCATACATAATAAGCACTGTCTTTTGAATTAACATGTCCATCTTATTATTTGGCTATTTCTAGCATTTGCTTTTGCTGTGCAGTACTTAAAGGACAATTCCACCTAAATATCAAGAGTTTCTTATCAGAAAATGTTTTTCCATCCATTTAGTTCAATTCTAAGTTTGTTGTATCTTTATGGTAGTTATCACAATATCTGTAACAACATGAAGAAAGTTTTTTTTTTCTTATCAAGTCGATGAATGTGTTGGGGATATTTATATCTACACACAAGAAAACAAAGAAATCAGGTAGGTCAATGTTATAGCTACAAATGCAAGAAATATATTTAGACATAGATACAGCCTGCACTCAGTCATTTGCATGCATTGGCCATTAACATTTAGAAATAACCAGCATTGCACGTTAGCTAGGAAGTCTGGTTGGAAGTTACACTTCTGAGTGTGACCAAAACTAGTACACAGTAGCTGTGCCATGTTTAACAGGCAAGTATGCATGTAAAGACATTTATGGTAATGGCAGTAACTGAATTAAATGGCTGAAATAAAATAGAACAAATGACTTTTCTGCCTGGTACACTCAGAGAATAAAAAAACAGCAGCATAAAAGCCACACATTTATTTATTTTTATTTTATTTTATTTTATTTTACGTTTGTTGACCGGGATAGTCTAACTGGATTTATGTTCATTTTCAGTAGAGTCCCGGGGAGATAAGCTCCAAGAGATTACTAGACTACTAACATACAGGTACTAGTTGTTATACAGTTAAATACTACAAATTTTAAACAGTTCAGGAATCTTCACAGTTTATACAAAAAACATGTTACAAGCATTAGATAAGATATTTTAGACTTTATGTACAAAACTTCATTAGTAACTAGAAAGTAATTGTTAAACAAATTCATAGTTCAAGTTTCAACAGTTTAGGAATGCTCACAGATTAAATAATACTTCTACATTTATAAGTAAATGAAGACAAAGTTGTGACAAATGTTTTGCTTCTCTGATGCAATCTTAGCATGCAGACAGTGACCAAATTAGCAGTCATCATATCTCTCATTAGGCCATTTTGGATTAGAACCAGTCTGAAATAAAAGAATCCACTAAGAGTGATGCAGGCACTTTCATACTACAGAAAATAACACAATGTGAAAAACATCATTTTCAGGTTTGGGGTACAGTTGTCCTCTAAACAGGGACGAGAGGCTAAAACATAGATTCCTGGATTAGACTGTTACTTCTATTTCATTTGGAATATATTTTCTCCTTTTTCTAGCTTGTACAGTTACATATAATCTCATCCTCTTGTACGATAATATATTCTCACTCTAAGATTGCTTACTGCTATGGAATGTATTGCATCCTACATTTCACCACTGAAGTGGCTGGACAGATTTGTGTCTGACACTTCTGACTGAATTCATTTGTTATACTTAATAATTCATATCACCAGTAAAATAAAGTCAGTTAGTATATAAACAGCAACAGGCAGCCGCAGTGGTGCAGTGGTTAGCACTGCCACCTCACAGCAAGAGGTTGTCCTGTTCAATTTTCAGCTGGGATGCCTTCTGTCTGGAACCTGCATGTCCTCCTTCTGGTCATGTAGGTTTCCTCTGGGTGCTCTGTTTTCCAACCACATCCCAAAGACATGCTGCAGGTGGATTGGACACTCTAAATTGGTCCTAGGTGTGAGCCTGTGGGTGTCTGTGCCTCCTCTGGAAGGTTGGATGCTGGGGTGGCAACTCAGTACCATAAAACTCCACTGCTAATCATTCTGCGGACTGTTGTTCCACTGTGGTAACCTCTAACAGGGAAAGCTGAAAGGAGAAGAAGAAGAAGTATATAAACAGCAACCAAAGCAGCATTATAACATTCAAACCAACCACACAAAAAACATGGATGGTAAACAGATCTAGACAGATTCCATTCAACTAGTGAAAATAAGAACACAGTATTGCAACGATGAGTACTTGTAGTTTCTAAATACATACCTTACTCTTTTAAATTATCTTAATACTAACATGGTGACATTTCATTAAGAAACTAAAATGATCACATTACTGCAAATTTGATACAAACTGACAGCATCTTCCAGTGCCCTTAGTATCAGCCATTATAATCTTCCATTTTAAGCTTTGATTCTTTTTGCATCTTCATTATGAGAAGGGTTTTCCTGACTCCTGACTTAGAGAAGAGTCTGGGTGATGTTCCCCTTGTTTAATGTAATGGGCTTGACTATATATGACATTTGCATTATAGTTCAAGTAACGTAGAATAGCAAAAAGATCATTGCAAAAGTCTCTGATGCAAACAAGGAGAAAAGGAACAAGACCTAGCCCAGTAGATTGTAACTGTTCTCTGAGGCCCTTACAAAGCCTGTGGACAGTAGGACAGATAGGACACACCTAAATATGGTGACATCGACTTCTGCCTAACAGGTGGAGCAAACTCTTTCATGAAGTTAAACTACAAGTTCTGATTGAGAGGGGGAAGAGAGTGAACTATCTATCAGGAATGCAACCAGAAATCTATATTTTGTACTCAGATTGTATCATACTGCTGCCCTCACCATTATCATTTAAAAATATGTACTCAAACCCCCCAAATTGTGTTCATATACACCTCAGAAAGCAACACACTATTTTCATCTGTTGCCAGTTGTAACTATAAAAAAGCTATTTTTAGAGGTGATTCCAATCCCATAAATATAATGTGTATAGTTCTGTACAGTAGACACTCATTTAGACAATTCTAAACATTTTATGCTATTTGAGACAAAGTTTTTGAGAGCTGCTTAGAAAAACAATGTACTTATTTGATTACACTGAACATACCTAGTTACACTCTTGCTCGCTACTAAAAAATAAGGCAGCTTCATTCAAAAGCGGGGCATATATTCAACTGTACTGTTTTTTTCTAGCTTTGGAACTTTTATAACATGCTAATCTTTTATTCATCCATTCTCTGAATGCTTGTCCTAGTGAGGGCTATAGAAGAAGGCAGACCAGACTCCCCTATCTCCAGCAACAGTCTTTAGTTTCTCCTATGGGATCTCCAAGTGTTCCCAGACAAGTTGAGAGATGTACTCTGTCCAACATGTCCTAGGTCTCTCCTACAGCCTTTTCATTGGTCAACACCTAGTATACCTGCCACTCAAGGTGTCCCAGTAGTATCTTCACTACATGCCGAAACCATTTCAGCTAATTTCTGCAAACATGGGAGTAAAGCACCTCTACTCCAAGATCCTTCTGGATTATTAGGTTTTTCACTCTGTCATCGAGAAGAAGCCCAGCAACTGTGCCAAGAAGCTTTTTTTTCTGCAGCTTGTATCACAATCACACCCTCTTACTATTCACAACTCACAGTCATGGCTTAGGATGGGGACATATGTTGATTGGTAAATTGAAAACTTTGTCCTGTGACTCTGCACTTACTTCACCAGTGCACTTCCTTACTGCACATTTAGTACCTTATTGGGGGGGTCAGTTTGCTGCTGACATCTGGGTCCATAGCCTGATCATTCATACTTCAGTCTATCCTGGAGGCTATGCTTATTGGGAGTAGTACCTCAATGTAAAGCTTTGTGAGGTAGGTCTTCCCTCTCCAGAGATGAAAGCTTCTTTGTTACTACAGCATATGTTTTTATCCTACTACTCCCTCCCTCAGGAAAGGGAGCGGGTGTCTTGCAGGGCCCATTACAGTACACCTGACTGGATTGTTTACTATGCACTGCATTCCCTTGGATACTGTCATGTAATGATATATCATACCTCTACATGCAAGTCACACTGTAGGCAAAGCTAGATGTCTGCCAGCTTCTCTACTAATTTCATTTTCTGCTGCACCACCCTCTGGTCTCAAACACAGAGGAATACATTTATGGGCAAAACCTTCTAATGTGTTCCAAGTTAGGTAATCTACCCATTGGCTACTCAAACTGATTCCCAAAAGCCATCTGGACTGTTTACCAGTGGCATAGGCAGATATCTTAATTCTGCATCAGTGGGCTGCATAAATATAGTCTTTACTCCTACTACCACTGCATCCATCCACTGCAGCTCCCTTTCACTGTCACTACTCAACAAGATCCCTCATGTAGCTGTTCTAACCTCATCTTCATCTTCAGAGAGCAATCCACTATTTTCTAGGACAGCACAGCATCCTCTGAGTTGGACGTGCTGATTTTCATCCCATCTGTTTCACAGTCAGCAATGATCCACTCCAGTACATTCCAGATATCACAGTAACTTGATGATCTACCAGTAGAAAGAATAGTTGTGTAATATCTTACCATAATCATAACCGTAAATGTCCTTCTCTTCCATGTTGCAGTATTTTTAGTGTGGTATTCTCCACCTCAGGCAACCCAAACCTCGGCTCCTATACAAAACCTTAAGGCTGGTTGCTGTAGGTGCATGGGACATCACACATAGGGCCATAAACCAGGGACCTTAAATGTGACGTTTGCATGCATAGACCTCCGAACTTAATTGCCCAGTCAGACAGTGAAGTAGAGAGAGCCAAATGATGTCCACAAGAAGTGTGAAGTGCCATTTGCTGGCTAGTCAGACTGTAGTCCAGGGGGTACCCCAGGGTGCCCTTAAGACAGGTCAATAGGAATGAAGGGAATAGGTGGGGGGAGGAATACTGCAACATGGAAGAGAAGGATGTCTATGGTTATGGTAAGACTTTACACAAATAGTCTATCTCCTTCTATTCCTATGTTGCAGGATTCTTAGTGTGGGAGAGTGCCACAACTTAGGAAGGGTGGAGGTAGAGGTAGCTGATTCCAAGTCCTGCAGGATTGCCCTAGCAAACTCTGCTCTGGCTCTGGAGACATGGTCCAATTTGTAGTGTCTGGTAAAGGTATGTATGGTGGACCAGGTGGTTGCCTTCAGAATGGAGGCTGTATCCAGGCCTTTGAGGAAGGCTTTGGTGGATGCCATGGCCCTGGTAGAGTGAGCTCTTACCCCCTAGTCCTTGCCATGGTGGGAGTAGCAGAATGCAGATAGTTTTTCTGATCCAGCAGGAGATGGTTGGTTTGGAGACTGCCTTGCCCAGGGCCCTGGGGTGGAAGGATACAAAGAGTTGGTTGGATTTTCTGATGGACTTAGTTTTGTCTAAATAAAACCCTAGTTGTCTTTGCACATCCAGGGAATGGAGTACCCTCTCACTGTCATTAGTAGAAGAGGGGAATAAGGTGGGCAGGTGAATGGACTTGTTTAAGGACAGTTTGTTGACCACTTTTGGCATGAAAGAAAGGTTGGTGCACAGGGTCACTCTGTCCTTGTGGAAGATAGTGTAGGGTAGGCAGGCCATGAGAGCTTGTAACTCTGACACCCTTCTAGCAGTGGTAAGGGTCACCAGCAGTACAGTCTTCCATGTGCACATTTGGAGCATTGCAGCACTGGCTGGCTCAAACGGAGGCAGTGTGAGTTTATCCAGGATGAAGTTTAGGGGAGTGGGACAGGCTTTCTTTGTGGTCTGATGTGCAAGACCTCTTTCAGGAATAATTTAACATCTAGCCTGGCTAGTAGAGGGGGTTCTAGGGGTAGGCAGGCAGAGATTGCAGATAGGTGGACTTTCACTGAGAAGTATGAAAGGCCAGCCTTGATAAGTTCACACACACATAAGTAAGGACTAGAGGGGTATCCACTTGAAAGGGATCCCTGTGCCTATGGAGACATCACTTGGATAATCTTTCCAGTTTGACATGCAGGATCTCCTTGTAGTAGGTTTCCTGGCCTCCCTCAGGACAGAAACACTTCCTCAGAGTAGTAGTGTCTGAAGGGAATTAAAAGTTTATCACCCAGAGTGTTAGACCTAGCATCTCTAGGGCAGGGTGAATGAAAGCTCCCTTCTGTTGTGTGAGTGGGTCCACCTTGTGGGGTAATTTGTGGTGATTGCCCTTGGCGACTGAATGTAGTAGGGGAAACCAGTGCTGCCTTGGCCAATAGGGAGTAACCAGCAAGATTTTTGGTTTGTTCTTCCTGATTTTCAGGAGGATCTTTTGAATGAGAGGGAATGGTGGAAATGCACATAGAAACTGTCCCTTCCATGCAAAGCTGAAGGCGTCCACCCTCCAGGCAAGTGGGGAGTGGTCCTTGGTGCAAAATATCTTCAATTGTCTGTTCTGGGGGGAGGCAAACAAATCTACCTGAGGTGTGCCCCACCAGTGGACAATGTCTAGAAAAATTTCCCTGTTCAGCATCCACTCGTGTTATAGAGAGGATAATCTGCTGAAAACATCCACTTGGTGGCTGCCTTGGGAAGGGATGTATGTTGCCTGCAGAGATAAGTTGTTTCTGCAGGCAAGGTCCCAAATTTGGATTGTTACCCAGCAAAGGAGGTAGGAATGTCTGCCCTCTTGAGAAGCCAGGGACAGTTTTGATGCTACCTCTGTCTTGCTAGGTCATTCAGGCATGGATGACAGGAGGATAGAAGCTTGGGGTACAAGGTCCAAAGCATATTTTATCATATGAGTTTGGTAGCTGATAGCTCTGAAGGATAGGGTGGAGGAGGTATAAACCTTCTTGCCTATCCTGTCCATGTTTGTACTGTCTTTGTCAGTAGGCAAAAGAGATGATCAGGGAATCAGTCTTGACTGCTTGTCAGGGGATACAGCAATCACTGCTGGGTCAGCCAGGGATGGTTTTACCAGGACCTTTTGTTCATCTGGTCAAACAGTCAGGTCTCTTAGGGGCAGGTGGTTGTAAGTCTTGGTTTTTTGATGCTGAAGAGAATGCATCAAGGTAGGCAGGTATAACTTGTGGAATGGCTGAAGGTGAGGGAGATTCCTCTTGAAGTAACTCAAAGTATCTCTTTTGAGTTTCGGTCATTTGGGAAGTGTCCCATTTAAAGTATTCTTTCATCCTTGTGATGGTCTCGCCAAAGGTGATATCCTCTGGTGAAGAGTCCCCTTCTATGGATTAGGGGAATAGTATTCTAGTGGAGAAGCAATTTGAGATGAATAAGTAATGGACTCATCAGAAGATGAGTAGTAAGCCTCCTGTTCTTCTTCCCCTTCATGAGAAGTGGAAAGATGGAGAGAAGAAGCTGAGGCAGGCCTAGGACTGAGAACAGGAATGGTGGAGGGGGGAGAAGCTGTGGGCCTAAGGGCCATGAAGACCTGCATCAAGAAGTGAGTGAATGATTGCCAGTCTAGACCTCCGTCTGTGGGGGGAGGTAGGTGTTTAGTTTTCTCCTTCCTTTTTAAAAGAGTACTCCTAGGAGAAGGCCTGGTTTCAGGGGCCTGAATTGGAGCTGCGGCATCAGGTAGTGGCATCCCAGTCGGTTGTCCAGCAGTGTCTGGTTCACCCTTGACATCGGCAGGGACTGATGTCAGAGCTGTCTCCATGGACATGCCGGCCATTACTTCCTTGGAGAGAGTCAACAAAGTAGATGGCCCTAACAGATGTTCCTCAACTCCTAAATCAGAAGCTGGTGGAATGTCCAATGGCAAAGAGGCAGAAATACTAGGCCTTGGTACCTTGGCCTTTTTCCATGGTGGTTCCGTCAGGGCAGCTGACTCAGGACCCATCCTAAGCACTAGTTTGTAAACCTCTGGTTTTCTATGTACAGATTAAGGGTGGCCAGATGGCTTTGAAGCATCTTCAGTATAAAGGACTGGCAAATAAAGGCAAGTGGTATGGTCATGTTCTTGGCCTTGGCAGAAAATAAAATGGCCGTGTATATCCTTATATAGTATCTGGCAACCAATGGGGGAGAACAGCAAACCAAGCTCAAGCAAGTAAGATAAAATCCCCAACAGGGGACTTAGCTTTAGATGTTTTCAAGTAGAGGAACGAAGCGATCAATGTGACAGTCAACTGTGGCTGAAAAGTTCTGTGGTCTGTGTGTGCAGACGTCACATTTAAGGTCCCTGATTTATGGCCCTATGAGTGACGTCCCACACACCTACAGCAACCAGGCTCAAGCTTTTGTATAGGAGCCGACATTTGGGTCTCCTGAGGTGGAGAATCCCACACTAAGAATACTGCAACATAGGAACAGAAGGACATCTGCAGAATCAGAGTGGTGCCTTATGAAGCATCCCACCCACTATTTCTAAGAATGCCAAATATTCTGAATAGATATTAGGACCATATACACAAATGAATAGAAAGTTTAGTTTTCATTTTGTAAGTCTGTTGCATTGAAGTGAATTTCTCTTCTACTGGCACAACCTTCTGAAAAATAGCAGAACAGTGAGCTTGTGAGTACATCCGCATCTCCCTAGGGCTTTTCCTGAAATACAACTTTAGAGTAGGAGAGAGGCACAGGCTAACCCAAAACTAAAGTGTAGTTCTAGAACCACTTCTGTGTGTAGAGATAAAACCTGTAATATCTTTCTAGTACTTTTCTACCTGCATCACAAGCACTGTCTCTCCATAGCAGTGAGATATCTTTCCACATATGAAGAGCCATTTTCTAAAGTCAGGGCCTAATCCATTGTACTTCATCCCCCTCATGACTGCCACATGGAGAGTATTGCACCTAACACTTGCCATTCAACAAGTGGGTAGCGGGCCCACATGTTACATCCAAAATAGTTTTTCAAGCTATATCTGGCCAGCCTGCATGGGTTACCTAGTCAATAGTCTCTAGCTGTAAAACACCCCTCACCAGATATGGCATCAGGAATCTGACCCATTGTTTCGCTTCTTGGTGAAGTTCACTCATTCTTTAACTGAACCATAATATGGATCATATTTTTAGATTTCTCTTTCTCTGGCCATAGTTTCTCTGCTATCCCTCAGTAATGAGCCATGTATCTCACCAGACTTGATCTTTAGCTCTGTGTCTTAATTTACACATATGCATAAACAGACTCTTGCGAAAAAATCTGACACGTGGCAAGTTCTTTTTTAGGTCACAGTATTGCTGAAACTTGTCTCTAATAGTAGCTAATTCGATCTGTTGTTTTTAGTAATATTGTTATAGATTGTTACTAGGCTAATTACCTGGGGGGAACCTTGTTAAATATATTAACTACAGCATCTTTAACCAGCAGAATGAAAGTTGTAACTTGCACTTCTTCACTTTTTTTTCAGCATGTCCAGAAGCAATACTGTAAAGCTTGAATTTCTTCATCCACTGCTTCCATTTTTCTTCCACATTACTCTCTAATACCAATGACACTGGTGTGGGAAATTACAAGATGGACACCATGATGAATGATTCAGCAGTTTTCAAAAGAAAATAGTTTAAGTTGTGAAAAGTGCCAAGTTTTCACCTGTATTGTTTTTCATCTATTTGTATGCTTTTCGGCATTATTGAATTTACTTTTTATCAAAAATGTTGTTTTTATTCTGTTTTATCATGGTCTGGTGTAGGTATCACGTATAGCATTGCAGAACCATATACCACATAAAGACATCCAGCATCCAGAAACAGTGCAACCATATGCTACTCCGCCATGGCAGGAACCAAAGCAGTAAGTCAGAATCACACAATAGCTAACAAGCTCACTTAACCTTATGGGATAATGTAATGCAATAGTGCACTACACCTTACAGTGAACAGAGAATGAAGCAAAACACTTGTCTTCATGACTTGGATATCCCTGGGTCTATTGCTACTTCTGCAGATTGCAGGTACTTTGTAATGTTCAAGATGCATAACAGACCTCTCTACCATTACATCAAAACAACAATAAAGTCACCTGTTACTGCTGAGAACTGACCAGTTTTATGAGTAGCAAGCAATCCTATAAAAGAACTAAAACTGACTGGGTGATTGTTTTGGGGATGCAATTACTGAGCAATGTATTGATTCTTTCAAGGAAGTGAAATTTCACAGTGACATATCTCTCATGTCAAGCTTAAACCAAATCATCTCCTATCTTAGGCACTTAACGTGAACATTCTCCTTTGAGACCTTAAAGCTCTGTGTAGTCCCATTACCAGCCGATTATTTCTGGACCTCTTAAATGCTTTTCATGGCATCTCTGCCTTGTGCCAAGCTACATTAGCCTATTTTAAGGTACTTTATTTCTTCACTGCTTGATAGGTGAATGCAAGCCTTTTAGTTTGAACATCATCACACTGGTTTTGGAGATACTAGACCCTTGCGAGTGAAATGGCATTTATCATTAAAAGATTTGATCAAGTTTATTCCTACCTACAGTCTGGAAGTACTTGCAACTTGCTTACACTAAAAGACATATTTAACAGCTTAGTCCATGTTTGAAGGTTGTTATTTTTTTATCTAGTTATTCAAAGTAGCTTTTCCATACTTAAAGTAAGGCTTAGGCATTTCCACAGGGTGTCAAACATCTATGAGTGGAGTAGAGTTATATAGTTAATGCTTCACTGCACAGACTACGTGGGCAATGAGGTTCTGGCAGAGATATACCATACTGGTTAGAGATGCTAAGCGCAGCATGCAGTCTGGAGATGATTCATTTTGATGCATTTTTTTGCCAGATACTTCAGAGTAAGAAATTGCCTCCAGCATCAATGAGCTCCATAGCAATAAGACTATGTATTCTGTAGCTGTTAAGTATATGACATGTGCAACAGAGCATATCTCAAGGTGCTGTACTTCTCCACGTTAAATATGAATGGCTTTAGATATTTTTTTTTTTTTTTTTGCTCATAGGTTCTAGTTTTCTCTGTATATCATTCTTTGGGTCCTCGTTTTGAGCAGTTGATACTTTAACTGGAAGTTTCAAAGTCTTGCATTTCACAGTTTCAAGAATTATTATGTACAAATACTAACTATATACATGGATACACTAAATGTGTGAGCTCTGTAATAGTCACTGGCAGACACTAAGAAAACCTTTCTTCATTGCCAACAGGGGATGAATGTGGCACTGAAAGTATCTTTAGTCTAGCTCCATCTAGGATTTGTTGCCACTGTTTAGTTTTAATCAGGTCCTTTTCTTTATTAGGAAAGTTGTTGAAACTGGGCAGCCAGCCTGTTGGCAGAGAGGCATGGTATCCGTCTGTACCACTTGTGACTCATATTCAAAAATGAACAGGGGTAGCTGAAAGGGTTGGCCAGAAGGAAAGGATAAGAAGTCACTTCTCAGTTTTCCTAGCCAGAGGGGGGCACATAATTCTGTCATCATGACCTCAGTGACTGCTTGTGGAGGCACGCATCTCTTGAGGTGAAGAGTAGTATTGGGCATGGTGCAGACAGAAATGACATGACTCCCTACTCACAGTTAAGCTTGGTGTCATTACACAGTACTCCTCCATGGTTATGGACTGTGACAACTGTGACTAGCAACCACTGTGTGATGGCTCCTGGACCTGTTTGCTTCTCTTGATAAAACTCTTCACTGTCTGGATTTACAGACTAACAGCAAAGTTTTGCTTCTTTCTGATTATCTGGAAGTACTGTGTACTGAATCACTAACAAGCAGCTTGCAATGTCCTAGGGCATGTGATGGGGAACCAGGAGAACAAATGGATATTTGTAGTGACTGGAGCAGTGAGCAGAATGTACAAAGAAAATGGTAAAAAGATGACAGTGGTAGAAATAGAAGAAACGTGTTTAGGCCTGCACGGGATTTGAGAGTCTCAGTACTTACTGCTGGTTCTTTGAAATACCAAACTTGTGTTTTAGGGAAGATTTAAGGCAAGTAGAACTTCAGAAGACGGACATCATACTGAGATAATCAGTGTTCTCCTTGAAGCATATTATCCTAAGGTTATCTCACCTCCCAGGACTAAATTAAATGGTGTCTCTAAATCCTGCGATAAGACTTCAGGCAGCTAAACTATAAGTACATATTACGTTCAGAGAATGTTATTTTGGAACATCTATGCTTTGTCTAGGGGTGTTTTCAGTTTAACCTAGTTATTCAATGTATTGTTTGATTTGATGGAAGGATGATTTTTATGGGGGATCCCTCTTAGGTATTAGCCAAGTGTGTTGTTCTTAAAAAAATGACAAAAATAAAACAATGAATTTTTACAACAATTTTTATGCAAACGACTTCTTAACTAATTTATCTGTTGGTTTTCAGCACAAAATGCTACTGTTCTATATTGTACAAATTTTAAATATTTCTATTGTCTTTTTAAGACTAGATGATTTCTTTTGATATTCAATCTTTGTAGTTGTCAGATACAACAGATAGAATCTATTGTATGATTTGATTAATAAGACACTATTTTGCCATTATACCTTTAAGAACTATGTATTTAAGGAAGTGATGCAACAAAAGTTAACATTCTGATGAAGTTCCAGATTCATGGAATGTGAAATTGCTCAATCTTTTGTGCATTCCTAATAGAAGTGGTGTTTTTAACTGGCTTTGTTGCCATTTTATGGTGTGGAACCATTAAAATAGTTTTAAAGTTGTCCTAATATTGGAGTTTCTGGGGCATTTCTTTTGTCTGTTTGGTTCTTGTTGTTTGTGAGAAGTCAGTTATTTCACCAAGCTGTATTTTCAAAGTCACCCACATTAATCGAAAACCATCTTGAATAGTTGTGGTACCTGACAGTTTTTCATTTATTGTACTGCATCAAAGTTTAAATGATGCCACAGATTTAGTAAACATCTTCACTTTGATGGCATCTGTCTCACCACTGTCAAGTCTATAGACTGTTTTATTGTAGTGGTGTTGGAAAAGACATTTGACACTAAAAGAGTGAAGTAGCCAAATTTCTTTCACATTTTCTTCAGTAACATCATTGTTGATAAATCTGAGTTCCTTTTCCACTCTTCCATTTATCTTCTTACTCTAGATGTCTACTTTAGTAGCACCTCAGAAAGATAAGCCTGTTCCTTTTAAAGAACTTCAGTAATTACAAACACAGGGAACAAGTTCAGATGGTAGTTTGAGTGTGAAATTGAGCAGCCATGGGGTGGGATTAGCACAAGTCATCATTTAGCACACATTCATTGTCTAATGTTAAACCCAACAACCAGATCTGAAATGACTTATAGTGACAATTAGCTTTGTAAGGCATGCAGAGCTGTTAAATAATAGTTTGCTGTTTTCCCCGGGTATCAGGGTATTGTATTAAAAACATCTTTACATTTAGTACTCCTCGCATAGTTAAGCATGATTTTGTTAAGTCAGGCATATGAATTTCAAGTCCGCCGAAAACAGCTTCTGCGTAATTGTCCCACCCACCTCTCATCTATAATTGCTCTGTCTGGGCATATAGGCATGCAGATAGTGCTGATGGAAAGTGCCTGTTGGTCTGCAAATGCTTTAGATGGCTCGTAGGAAGCTGCTTTACTTTCTGCCCTTTTCTACCTACCTTATGCTGTTTTTGACCTTTTCTAGAGAGAAATAGTCCACCACTTTGTCAAAAAATGTATTCCTACCATTCTGTCTATGAAATAAAACTTTGTCTTCTCTTTCTTGCACCTATCTTTCTGTCTGGATTTCATAGTCTCTTCTCCCTGTGTCTCCTTTTTTTTCACTTCCGCACCTTCTCATCAGTCCCCTGAGAACTGCATGTTGTTATAAACCCTAATCTCTCATTTCTTCAAGAATACATATGTTTACCAGTGCTTGCGATAGACAGATAAAGCCCTGACTACTTATCAGGAGACTCAGGTTTGATTAACATCTTGGGTGCCTGAGGTGCTGACAGGGAAGCATGTGCATAACCATCCTGGAAAAGGCTGTGCAGTTATGCACACCTCACAAGCAATCCCTTGTAGAGGCTGAGGACACACAGGGAAGATTAGTCCAAAGGGGGAAAGGTGGGGAGACATTGGCTGAATCACTACAAAAACAGAACAACAAACCAGCATATCCAAATTTCACATCTGCAACTAGACATTCAGCAAGTGTGTGTACAGGGAGGGAAAGAGGTTATGGCATAACAAAACTCTCCCTGGCAGCAATATGACACTACAGCAGTGTTTGTCAACTCCTCCTAACCTCTAGAAGTGGATCAGGTAGAACCCGGGGAGGTTAAGTGGGGCTAGTAGACCTGGTAAATGAGGAGTGAAGCTGATGGCAGTTAATAGCTACAGTGAGCCAAAATAAAACAAATAAAAAAGGTAACACAAATGCTCAGTGTCCTCAGCCTGTCACAGATTAACTCTTGTTCCCCATCATTACCTTACACTCATTTGAACCCTTTCCATTAGTCTTCCCTTTGAACTATGGTCTACTTATGCAGGGTAAAGTAGTCACTGTATTCCTGAGGACTATCTTCCATGCAGTGCTCCCTAATATTCTTTATGCTGTGGCTGCTTTTTTATTTCATAGGTTACACTGGGTGTAGGTATGACCCCCAGAGGTTCCCAAATGATCTAGTAATACTCTACCCAGATGGTATCTTTTCTCAGAGTTCTCCATCCAAATCATAATGTCTTATACCTACTTACATGAACCAACCCTGGGCCTACCAACAGGAAACGCTTGTGCTGCATCTCAGCATTAGCACATCTTCATGATGGATGCCTTCATTTACTGAGTCTGTGTTAAGGGCCAGACTCACAGCCATAGATACCCCCCCTCCCGAGTTTATTTTTGGGAAGTTCATAGTAGGAAAGTAAACATCTTTAAATGTTTCACATCAGAAAAAAACATAAAAGACTAAGCTTCCCAAGTCTGTTAAATACTCACACATATCAACAACTGAAGCATCATCCACACTGGCTTGTCCTCTTATTTCTTGGTTATTCATAGGACATCCTTAAATGTCCTTGGTGCCAGTGATTTAACAGTATCAGTCACTATCACTCACAGCTGGCTTTCAAGGCCTTCATTGCCATTTGCTATCCTGCAGAAATAAACCCAGAAGATGGGCACAGGAAGGAGCTCCACTCAAAGTAATGTTCAAGCCATTAAAGATACCCAACACAAATCAGAAAGTCGCAAAGTAAGGGATCAGGAGTCCAAGCCTGAGGCTACCAAACTTTTCTCATCCTCACAGTCCATTGTTCCCCCATTGACTTGCGTCCTTTTACCAATCACATCTCCTTCCAGCAAGAGGTTGGCCACTGGGTCTGCTTTCACAGCTTTCTTTTGATGGGATCTCTGAACTATGTGCTTGTCTCTTGATGAGGTCATCATCGACTTATGACTCCAGATCCATCCAAAGAACATTGCCCTTGCTTCTGCATCCTAGACAAAGAAATGAACGTACTATTTCCTTTTTTCTCCAACTACAGCATATTTCTTTCTGCTAAACCATGAAGTCAGTTTGTTTTCTGTAAATTTATAAAGCAATATTTGAAACTGATTTTTTTTCTCTCTCTCTCTGATCTGTCCATACCATAGAGTCATACTTTATTAGGAATTCTTTCACACTCCCTATCATATATTCCATCAATACTTTTTTTCTTTTAAAGCCCCCACTATGATCTCCTAGAAACACAGAAGTATAAAAAAGAACATGGCCTTATTTCTCCCATAGCTGTTGAAAAGTCCTTTCTAAATTTCCCTCAAACAGCAGGCTAGAATCAAACTTTAAAACTACGGCTTATTTCATTTCATTTGCAATCCCCAGCCTAACCTATTTTGAGTTGTGGTATAAAAATACTTTCTAACTTTTTCGTGAATAATAGCATCAGTCCCACACACCCTGACAAAGCAATCAAGATAACTCAATTCTACAGATATCAGTGACCAGGACCACAAACATAAAGTCAGTAACCTGAAGAGAAATCTTTTTTACACATAATTCTACCTCAAAACATCACTAACAAAAGACCATCTGCATTATCTCTTATCTTCAAACCTAGCTACCTGATTAAGTGACCACATATCCTATACACATACTGTACACAAACTATACCAATGCCTTGTATCTTCACACATTGCAGCGCTGTCAAACTGTGCCACAATTCAAAAATGCTGTTAAAATTTAAGGCAATCAGTGAACGTTCATCTATCGGTTTTAAGAGGACTCTAAAATAGATTAGTTTGCCCCTTTTTTCTATTGCATAATATTTTTGCTATAGTATCTGCCTCTGGAATGTCAGAAGTCTGCCATTCAATGTCAGATAAACAGGATTCCATTTATAAATTAGGAGTTCATCAATTTCCTTGAGGATTGCTTATATTGTTTTGCCATTCTACACTCCCTGCCTGAGTAACTTTTACTGTAGCTTCAGCTATTTAGAGACAGCATCTTCTATATTTATAGATTACTTGATCTGATGGTCTTTTAGATTTTTGTTCCCATTACTTCATTCTAGCCCCATTCCATGGATCAGACAGGCTAATAGCAATAAGTGTAACCACATTCGGCATACCACTTTAGACAATTATCCCTCGAGTGCCCTGTTTTGCCACAACCCCACATTTATTTCTTTATTTCTTGATTTATTTATTTGATTGATTGATTAATTGATTCATTATTTTTAAAAGAAACTTCAACTGCAGTTTCATGTTTGAGATATTGCATATGAAAATGATCTATCATCATTCCACATGTATATTCTGCTGCTGAAACCACACCAAAAGTAAGGGACTCTACCTCTTTAAAAATCATTTTTGCATTTACCAGGAATACTTTAGTCATATAAAACAGTGGAATCTTTTTAAAATCATTCTTATGTGTGGCGAGTCTCAGACAGAAGAATCTGAGCACTACTAAAACATGTAAAGCATAAATGAATGCTCGTAAGCTGTTTAACAATACATAGGGTTAAGGATCTCAATGCTTAAAGGACTACTTTCTGTAGAAAAGGGTACAGGGTTTGATTCCTTATACATCTCTTTGTGTGATGCATGACTGAGCAAGTGACTTAACCAGAGAGTGCTCCTGAAAAGGGGCATCTGTGACTAATGGGCTTACCCAGTTTGTAAATATAATCTGATAATGAAGTTTAACATTACAATTTCAAGTATAGCCGGAAATAAAGAGTACCTCAAGAAACAATGGTACATCTAAACATTGTACATTTGTTATAAGTACTCTAGCTGTTATTTAGGTTCATATATATATATATATATATATATATATATATATATATATATATATATATATATATATATATTTGTTATTCACTGAGTAAAACAACTTGTAGACTGAACAGATGAAGTTGTCTTTATATGCAATCTAATCCTAGGTCTCTTGTAATAAAAAGAACACATTCATCCCAATAATATAATTTTCATAAAAATCCACGGGTCTGCCATTTACAATGTGAGCTGAGTATGATCTTAATAACAAAATGCAGGAGGTACAGCTTTACTTTTTCAGCATCTACCAAAATCCATTTCCCACATCAGCCTGAGAATGTGCAATAAAATGCATTAAGAAACAAAACATCCTTCTAGGTTTTAGAGCTTTTTGACTAGGATGACTAAAGACTTAAGACTAGGATGGAGGTGAGGAGAACACTGGGGAAGATATCAGTATGGACACACTTTGGAATTGTGGTGCCAAAAATTTTAATTATCTGAAGAGATCCAAGAAATTGGAAAGTCAGTCAGTGCAGACCAGGGACAAAGGGATAGATGGGATGGGAAACAGAACCTTATATAATTATCAGGGACACTCATTTTAGGGACACAGGAAACCACAAAAGGGGAAGAGGAGAAACAAGCTGAGGTAATGCACCTGAGTTATGATGGAATTGCATATGTAGAGATGTAGAAATAATAAACCTTTTAGGATTTCCAGGTAGAGATAATAACATTTCATTAGATGTTCTCAGAAATGGGATGCCCAAAACAAATGCTTAGGGATATTATAAATGATGTGAAGGACAAGTGGGGAATAAATACAAGCTGTTGAGTGAAAGCTGGACATAACATCAACCAACCTGCCAAAATGAACTAAAGATTGTTGCAATGAATGTAGGTCCATAGACTGAATGCAGTTTGATTATGTATAATGAGACAACTCACCACTGCCAACCAGTAATCAAAGAGCCGCAATCCTAACCACTGGCAACAGCGGGGAACGCTCACTGGGAGGATGACAGGTATGCACACAGTATTTCCAGATACAGCGCTCTGCTTCAAGTCCAATTTCCCTTAAGAGCACACAGAGACCACAGTCAGTCTGGGCCTGGTTTCTCACTCTTTCACCAGATCCCCAATAAGATTCCCCACTGACATAGCTATAGAGTTGAGATCTCAGCCGTGTGACCAAGCCAAGACCTCCAGTAACCTCTCTGTCCAACCAGTGCTTCATGTCCCTGCCCAAGTAGCTGCCACACTCTTTGAGGTTTGATTTACACACGCACACACACACAAACACACACACACACACACACACACACACACACACACACACACACACACACGCACGCACGCACACACACACACACACACACACACACACACACACACACCCCTGGGAAAGGCTGGCACAGGTTTACTACCTATGCCTCCTTCTGCCCAGACTATAAGGTAGTTACCACTGCCGCCAGACAACTCCTTATCAGCTACTTTAAGGCCCTTAACAAAGGGTGTCCAATCTTACTGTGTGACATTAATATTAACACAAATGGTAGTTTGACCAAGAGCAAGGCTATTAGGAGTGGCCCACACAGTGCCACCAAATAAATATGCAAGTACCCTCAAAACTTAAATATCTCTACACAGATTAGCCACAATGAAAGGTTTAGATATGTTTAATAATAAATAACAAAAGAACAAAACAATACTAATATATTCACAGTGAAATCAGAGTTCAAAACCACAGGAAATATTTAAAACAGCATTTCAGGACAGTCTCAAATAAATAAAGAAAAAAACATCTAAATTAAGCGAAACTAAGCTTTAGTATATTCCTTACTGTACATAACAGAATTACTATACCCTATAAACTTACTTCATTAGAGCACAGCAGATGTGGTGAATGGATCTTCTAGATGTCAGATCCAAGACAGAATGCAGAATGCTCTGTCTCACTAAGAAACTTCTCAAATTAATATCTCAAATATTACAGCTAGGATAGCTTGCAGAATGACATAATTTCTTGACATTTGACTCTAGTTCCCTGGTGAAACCCACACTGCTGGAAGATGGCAGCATTTAGCATCTACCTGTGAAAATACATAGATCTCAGATCTTTGGCAGATGCTGCAAGTCATAAAACAATTACACTCCATCATGCTTTCAGAAGTAGTAACTAGTTCACTCCAAAAACAATACAGAAAGATTCTCAGCACAGACTCTGTGCCTCTAGCTACAACAAAAACTGAAAAATACCAACTTTGGTGGTGCAGCGGTAGCATTGTCATCTCACAGCAAGAGGTTCTCCTGTTCGATTCATGGCTGGAGCGCCTTCTGTGTGGAGTCTGCATGTCCTCCCCGCAGTCGAGTGGCATTCGAAAGACAAGCGTGAATGGGCGTGCCTTTGTTGAAGGTTGGGCGTTGAGCTGGCACCTTGGCACCGTAAAAATCTACTGTCAATCATTAGCGGACTGGAGTTCTGCTGTGGCAACCCCTAACCGGGAAAAGCCAAAAGAAGAACATTGTGTAACCTATAAAGTAATTTAATTTTTGCTATTTTCCTAAAATTTGCTGGACTGAGGTTAAGCTCCTGTATTCTAGTTTCCACTGTTAAAATATATACATTTAGACAGCTACAATAGTGCATGTACATTTATGTTATCTTCCAGCAGGGCACACTGTGGATGCATTTCAAACACAAACACTTTATAAAATACCTTTTCAACACACATGGTAGTACGAACCAGTTTGATATGCACATGGCATACAGTTCTAATACAGTTGTAACACAAGCATCTTATAGAAATCATGTTGATAATCACAAATGATATATAATTATTTACAAAATTCCAGATAGCTGTGCTGACAGTATCTACCTTTATCACACTTCTTCCCCCCTTTTGAAGACTCAAGCTAGTTTTTCAAGTGACCCTTGAAAAACATTGGTTGAGAGGGATGAGCTTATCTAGGAATATATTACCCCATACCCTGTCTTGAGATTCCAGCTGCCTTGACATTGCTGACCCCAGTACAGCACTGCACTGTCATATCATATGCCTGCAATCCTTGGCTCTACTATAGTAATTTGGGATTTTTCTGGCTGGCTTGCTGTAGCCATAGATCCCCCTCAGACTCCTCCTGTCTCCTACTGAAAATGCATAGCAGAAGGGCCTCTCTATTATGGTAAGGTTTCATCATGTTAACATGGTACAGTTTGTGCCCCTGCCTCCTGCCTAACAGTTCTACTATGTAGCTAACATCACAGACCTTCGTTACCACATTGAAGGGTCCCTCCCAAGCTGCCTGCAGCTTGTTATGTCTGACAGGAATGAGAACCATAACCTGCTGCCCACAGCATACTCTCTAGCACAAGCATTCCTGTCATACAAGACCTTTTTCGGCTGCTGGGATTCTGCCAGGTTCTCCTGGGCCAAGTTTGTTAGTTCCCTGAGCCTTCTCCTGAGGCTTAGGACATATGCCACAACAGACTCCTTGTGGGATTCACAGTCACCCTCCCACTCATCACAAATCAAATCTAGAGGTCCCCTCATCCTATGGCCATAAAGCAATTCAAAAGGTGAGAAACCTATGGATTCCTGGGGCACCTCTCTGTATGCAAACAACAAATGGAGCAAATATTAATACCACTTCTCTTATACTGGTCTGCAAATGCCCATAGCATGGTCTTTAATATAGAGTTTAACCTTTCCACCAGACCATTAGTCTTGGGATGTTAGGGGTTGTCTTTAGCTGCTTCACCCCACAGCACTCCCACAGATGAGCCAGCAGGTCTGACATAAAATTGACACCTCTTTCAGTCAGTATTTCTTTTGGGAAACCAACCCTGCTGAAAATCTCTAACAAAGCATTTACCACCTTTTCTGCCTCAATGGAGGACAGAGCCACCATCTCAGGGTATCTGATAGCATAATCGACTACCAATAGGATATACTGCTTTCCTGTGGAACTTGGCGTACTAAGAGGCCCCACAATATACATAGCTACCCTCTGAAATGGCTCCTTAGTCACAGCCAAAGGCACCAAATGAGCTTTGACTTTGTCTCCTGCATTGCCTACCTTTTGGCACTGCTCACAAGTCCTGCAGTACCCTGTTACATATCTGGAAATCCCAAGCCAATAAAAGTTCTGCATAATGCATCTCTTGGTACACTTTATGCCTATATGACCTGCAAAGGAAATGTCATAGGCTATGGCTAGAAGTGACAAATAGTAGGCTCTGGGCACTTCCAACTGCTGTATTACCTCACCATCTAGCCCTCCCTCAGGGGTCTATGCTCTATACAGTAACCCTTTGCCCCAGTATACAAATTCCTCCTTTCCTTAAGAATTAGGCGCCTCCCTGGCTACCTCCCTCAAGCCTTGTAATACAGGGTCTGAGAGCGGAGCCTGTCTCAACTCTCTCTTTGTAGACCTTCCCAGCTCCTCTTCTACAGGAAGTCTGGTATCCTCTGACAGTGGTGCTTCACTGTCAGCCTGGGTGCTACTCCTCTGCCCTTGCAGTCACTCTGTCCAAGGGAACATCAGTATCCACCAACAGCTGTGGCTCACCTTCAGTCTCACTGATACAGGGTAGTTCCCTCTCAGAAGTAACCACCTCACCAGTCCTGGCTTCAAGTGTGCGGTCTGTCTAGGTCCCCCCTCCTCTATGCTACCAGACCTACATGCTTGTCTCCAAGCCTGACTGCATGTCACTGCATACACACAAGGTACTGCATTATCAAAATCATTCCCTGTCAGGCCATCTGCAGGAATATCCTCAAACACACCTACTTGCTTGCTTCCTTTTCCACCCTCCCAGTCAAGGTGAACCCTAGCCAAAGGTATTTGGAATGGGATCCATCCTAAAGCTCTGACTGGAGTACACTATCCAAGCAAGTTGTGCTCTTCAGGCTTCACAATGGTTAGGTCAGAGGCTGTGTCTCTCTTAGCAGTGGCCTGTTTCCCATCTACTAAGATAGGACATAGCCTCTTGTGGTAGTTTGGTACACTTGTTGTCTCCAGACAACTTACTGCTGGTATTCTGTCATTCCCACTTATTGGCTCCCCCACCTTGCCTCCATAGACATCTATATGCTACATGGACCCACTTATTACATTTAAAACATTTAACCCTTGATCCTGGCAGTGTACCAGAGCTAGTGGCTTCCCATGTCACTGGCAGACTTTGTTGGGGTGGTTTAGGCTTCCCACCATGGGGTTCCTTAGACCCATGTGCAGCACTGGGTATCCCTTTCCTGTGCAGTGAGGCCCTGCTTGCTGGGTATATGTCTCCCTTTTTCCCCATCTCATCTGCGGTGTTACATTCTCTATCTGACAACCAGATTCTCATGTCCTCAGGCAAAGTGCTAAGGGCTTGTTCCCTCAACAAAATGTCTGCCAGGCCTTCAAAAGTGGTGACCTGACACCCACTCTCCCATCCATGAAAATAAGTACTTAACTCAACAATATATTCACACACACTTTCATCTGCCTTGCGCCTATGCTCATAAAACTTTTTACTATAAGCTTCAGGTGTTAACTTAAATAATTCCAAAAGACAATTTTTAACTGTGTTATAATTTAAGCAATCAGTATCATACAATTTAGAAACAGCGCTTACAGCTTTACCATGGAGTAAGGTGGGCAGGAACCATTCCCAGAGACCTTGGTCAACATTATACTGTTTACATATCCTTTCAAACATATGAATAAAGCTATCAAAATTGCCACCCTCTGAAAATTGGGGAAGAAATTTACTGACCTTTACTGCTTCTAAGGTTTGGTTACTCCCTTCCCCGTTACCTACATGACCTTGGTGAAGAGTCAGCATTTCCATTTCATGTTGCCTCTGCCTCACATTTTCTTCTGCTTCCAGACATCTCAGTCTCTCTGCTGTTTCCAGTTCCATTTGTTTCTGTTTCTCCTTTTTTCATCCTCCAACCACTGCAGTTTCTCATTTTCTTCAGCCTCTAAATGCCACAGTCTCTCTGCTGATTCTTTTTCCAAACATTTGACCTCCGGTTCAAGTCTCTAACTCCAGACAGATTTTTAAGTCCTCTGAGGCAAAGCTGAACTGCCCATTTTCTAAGAGTTGCACATCCCCAACACCAGACTGGCTGTCTTCCTGGTTGCTGGTCTGTGATGCAGCTGTGACTAAGGCTGCAATCATTTCCGCATTAGCAGGTTGGCATGCACCAGTCCTTTGGCTTGGCACATCTCAGCCAACTGGATTTTTGTCAGCTTGCCATAATCCTCTGCTGACATCCTTGCCTGTTCTCCCTGACTAACTAAGCTAACAGAAAAAGTAAATAAAACTATTGTAATATGAAAATTAATTTCTACCATGTGGCTGCTTGAGAGTACAAATACCTTCTTTAGTGACCATTGTTTTCAGGCTACAGGAGTTCAGTATTCACACCACTGAATCCCAATATGTGGATATCCCACCACTACTCACCAGTTGTGATGACCCACCATTGCCAGCCAGTAATCAAGGAGCCACAATCCTCACCACTGTCAACAGTGAGGAATGTTCACTGGGAGGATGACAGGTACACACACAATATTTCCAGATGTAGCTCTCTGTATCAAGTGCAATTTCCCTTAAGAGCACACAGAGACCACAGTCAGTCAGGGCTGGTTTCTCCCTCTTTCTCCAGATCCCCAATAAGACTCCCCACTGACATAGCTATACAGTCGAGTCCTTAGCCAGGGTTCCAAGCCAAGTCCTCCCAGCACTCTCTCTGTCCAACCAGTGATTTGTGTCCCTGCCCAAGTAGCTGACACACACACTCTAGGAGATTTGTTTTACACACACACACACACACACACACACACACACACACACACACACACACACACACCTGGGAAAGGCTGGCACAGATTTACTAGCTATTCATCTTTTGCCCAGACTTTAAGGTAGTTATCACTGCCACCAGTCAACTCCTTATCAGCTACTTTAAGGCCCTTAATAAAGGGTGCCCAGTCTTAATCTGTAATATTAATATTAACACAAATGGTAGTTTGAACAAGAGCAAGGCTTTTAGGAGCGGCCCACACAGTGTCACCAAATAAATATGCAAGTACTCTAAAAACATAAATATCTCTACACAGATCAGCCACAATGAAAGGTTTATATATAGTTAATAATAAAAGAACAAGACAATACTAAATATATATATTCAAAGTGACATCAGAGTTCAAAACCACAGGAAATATTTAAAACAACATTGCAGGACAGTCTCAAATAAATAAAGAAAAACATCTAAACTAAGCTTTACTATGTTCCTGACTATATCTAAAAATGTATTATACCCTAGAAACTCACTTCATTAGAGCAAGACAGATGTGGTGAATGAATCTTCTAGATGTTGTCAGGTACAAGGCAGAATGCAGAATGCTCTGTCTCACCAAGATACTTCTCAAATTAATATTGCAAATATTACTGCTGGGATTGCTTTCAGAATGACATAACTTCTTGTCATCTGACTCTAGTTCCTAGGTGAAACCCCCACTGCTGGAAACTGGGAGTATTTAGCATCTACCTGTGAAAATACATAGATGTCTGAACTTTGGCAGGTGCTGGAAGTCATAAAACAATTGCACTCCTTCATGATTTCAGAGGTAGTAATTAGTTCACTCCGAAGGCAATACAGGAAAGCTTCTTAGCACAGACTCTGTGTCTCTAGCTGCAATGAAAACTGAGAGATACTGTCTTTTATTGCATAGCCTATAAAGTCATTTCATTTCAGCTATATTCCTAAAATTTGCTGGACTGAGGTTAACCTCCTGTATTCCAGTTTCCACTGTTAAAATATATACATTTAGACAGTTACAATAGTACATGTGCATTTCTGTTCTTTTTTAGCAGGGCACACTGTGGATGCATTTCAAACACAAACACTTTATAAAATACCTTTTCCACACACATGTCTGTACAAACCAGTTTGATATACATGACATGCAGTTCTAATACACTTGTAACACAAATGTCTTGTATAAATTATGTTGATATTAACAAATGACATATAATTATTTACAAAATTCCAGATAGCTGTGCTGGCAGTATCTCCCTTCATCACAGATAATATGATAGTAAGAAGGAAATTGGCTATTTTGTGTATCCAAGACACAAGGTGGAAGTACAGTGCAGTCAAGTCTCTTGACATGTCCAGAGTTATTATTCAAGAAGAAGTAGAACAGACTAGAAATGGTGTGGGTATTCTGGTGAAAGAGAGTCTTCTGAAGACAGTGAGGGATGCCATTAAGAACAGTATTCATGAACTCAACTTATGCTACATAGCAGGGCTGCAAAGGGAAGAAAAGGGGCATTCAGACAACAGTTGCATGATCCCCTCAATAAAGCAGGATAAAATGAGTCGGTCTTGATAATGAGGGACCTGATTGCTCACATCAAGACAGAGAAAACAGAATGTGAGGACTGCCTGGGTCCACTTGGTGGGGCAGCAGGAATAATGAAGGAGAGGCCATTCTAGACTTCTGTCTGGCAAATGGCTTAAGGGTAATCAACACATGATTCACCAAGAGAGGCAGTGAAAAGATCACCAGCATTCATCTAAAATAGACTTTCCTACTGAAGAAAGACAATGGAGTAAAATCTCAGATATCAAAATAATCCCCAAAGAGATAATTGGACCTGAGCATAAACCACTGGTGGCCAGTCTGTTGCAAGCAGTGGCTCTAGAAGGCTCTAAGGTCATCGGATACTAGACTGAAGATTTTGAAGTTAACTGGAGTGAAAACAGGTCAGTTCAAGGAAATACTCAGGGCTGTAGTACTCAAGAAGAAAAGAAAGGAGTTGTAAAATGGCAGCATTTCAAAGCAGTATATGTAAAGATGATAGAACAGATATATGGTCAATACAGGTATGAAAATAGAGTACATAAGGAAAGATAGTGGTGGAATACAGAAGTCCAGGAAGTTACCAAAAGGAAGAAAGAAAGAATGAGTACAAGAAAAGGTAGGAGGTAAAAAAAAAACAGATTAGGCAAAGAGAGAATACTGGTTGGGTAACAAAAAAGGTAAGACAGCAGTTGCAGTGGCAGTGTCAAAGAACTAGGCATTAGAGAAATTCTACTAACTTCTAGAAAGTGGCAAAACAGATGGTATAAAGAAGCTCTATCAGGTTGCAATGCAATGACAGAAAGATAAAGAAGATAGTCCACAAATGCCTTTCTTATGGAATGCCAGCAACAGTTTGCTCACCAGTCCAGAGAACAAGGGCAGATGGAAGGAATATTTGATGAAGATTCTGACTAAAGAAAACTCTAGAGAAGATGTAATGATGCATGCACAGCCTACACTGAAAGAAAAAGGATAATTCAACATAGAAGTACAAAATGTACAGAGGAAGATGAAGTCAGAGAAAGTGAGAAGCTCAGATGAAGTTACCACAGATACAATAATATGTTAGAAGCTTTAGAGGAGAAATGGTTCTTGAATGTACGCATTACATACGGAGAGAGACTTACACCCCAGATATCTGGAGAATAAGCATTCTAGTGCTGTTATGCAAGAATAAAGAGGGAATTCGCAACTGTGGGCAGTATAGAGGCATCAAAGCCCTGTCACACTGCATGAAACTACTGGAGAGGGTCCTTGATAAATGACTATGCAGAATACCACAAAGTAAGATGGAACATGAGCAGTCCAGATTTAAATCAGAATGCAGTACAATGTACCCAATGTTTGCAGTGAGACAGATAAGGGAGAAGAAGATGAAGAAGTGGAAAGAGTCCAAATCGGTATTCCTAGAGTTGGAGAAAGCATATGATGAGGTCCCAAGAAAGCTGATTTGGGCATTCCTTCAGTGGTACAAAGTCCAAGAAATATTGTTCGAATAAGTGAAGCTATGTACAATGAACCAGTGACAGAAGTACAAACAGTGTTTGGACTCCCAGAAGGGTTCATAGTGGGACTGGATGTATATCAAGGCTCGGCTCTAAGCCCACTGCTTTTCATAATGGTGATGAACTACATCAGCAAACTGTTAGGAGGGGACAGATCAACCAAGTTACTATATGTAGACAAATGTGACATTAAAGCAGACTCTGAAGCAGAGCTTCAGCAAATGACAGGGGGCTAGAATACAAATCTGAAGGCACATGAGATGAAACTGTGTATGGACAAAACAGTGGTCATGGCAGCAAATAGAGTGAAATAAAAGAAACTGTAAACTGAGCTTGAAAGGGAAAACAGTGGAACAGGTTAACAGCTTCAAGTATCTGGGAGGTGTGATTTAAGGGAATCTGAATTAAGAGGTTAAAGCTAGAATCAGACGTTCTGCTGTGAATTGGCAATAAGATTTAAAGGTAATGTGTGACAGAAGAATCTCAAAGAAGATGAAAAGTAAGGTTTAGAAAATGCTGGTGCGACCAGTGCTTTTATATAACACAAAAACCTGGGCAGTGAAGGCAGAGCTATTGAGGAAGACAGAGGGGATGAAGATGAAGTTCCTGAGAAAGGAAGTATGATGCACAATGTGGGGCAAACAAAGAAATGAGAACATCAGAAAAGAAAACAAAATAGCCCCAGTTACAGATAACATCAAGAAGAGCAAATAATGGCCACATGTGCAAGAAAGCAGAAACAATTTGGTAAAGCTGTTATGGGACAGAAAAGAAGGCAAGAGGAGAAGAGAACATCCAGCCATAAGATCGATGGATTGCATGAGAAAAGCCATGAGACTGATGGTGCAATTTCTCAAAGAAGGTAGGAGATTGGCCCTGACTAGAGAGAAATTACAACAAATGACTTGATATTCTAATGTAACCACATACAAAATGAGGAAAAAGAAGATCGGGGATGATGACAATGAATTGTCTAAATCACTGTTCTTGCCTGAAGAACAGACTTTCACCATTGAAAAATTTGATGTCCATAATATTATAACATTTTAGTTACAAAATGCGAACTGCATTATAATAAGGTGTTTAATTTCAGAAAGAAGTCGACCGTATCTCATTCACACTGGTTGGATACTTTGTAGTTCGCAATGCATTTGTTTTTATGGCGTCCAGTGTTGTTTCATATCTAACTGCCACAAAACCCAAGACAAGTGCTATTTCTTCTTTCATATATTAATAACTGCTTTCAGTCTTTATAGCTTTTCATATAGAACTAGACAAGCATTGTATGCGCATATTCATGTGTGTGTGTGTGTGTGTGTGTGTGTGTGTGTGTGTGTGTGTGTGTGTGTGTGTGTAGACAGGGAGAGAGAGAGACAGACATAGTGTCACACAAGAATGGAAACTGCTCCTCAGTCATGGCAGGAAGCATTTCATAGATGCTTCCACCTCATTCGCCATGTTTACATTTATATATTTTGGCAGTAAAGGGACCCAGTGGTGTATAAGCATCCACTGACATGACTTGTACTCCATCACTATCAGTGCAAATGGGCAACCACAGACTTTAGCTGCAGCACTGTGTTTCTGTGCATGATACATGGTACATCCAGGCCTTAAAGCAGCCTTGTGCATATTTTTTGTTGTATGCACTAAGTAATTTTTGTCACATATCATTGCCCAGTCATATTCGCAGGGCCATTAGGGAGCTACTTATAATTTTCTGATGTTAGTCCGCATTTATAGCCCTACAAATGTCAGACACCATACATACAAATATACCTATATACAAATATTTCAAACACAGGTGTTAATGCCCTTCTAGCTTGTTAATATACCAAAACACTTGTTCCCATAATAAGTATCCAAGCTGTTCTTAAAAATATCTAAACTAGTACTTGCTTTAATGTAATTTGGTAATCTGTTCCATGTATCAACTACTCTGTCAGAGAACCAATTAGTACACTTCTCATTCCTACAGAATCTTCTACAATAGGTTGTCTGATGATTCTCTAGTACTTTTTGTTAACCCCAAGCATTCCCAGAGGTAGTTGTCACTAAATGCCCTATATACCTGAATAAGATCTCCTTTTAGATATATGTAAGAGACACTGTACAAGTTCAGATATTTTAGTCTTTCGTAATGACTTAAATTTTCACATCCATGGATACCTTGGTATATTTCCATTGTATTCTTTCCAGTTTACTCATGTTTGTTTTCTTATAGGGTTTCCGTATTGTTATTTCATACTCAAGTTTGGGTCTACTGTAACTAACAAACAATGACTTCATTATTTTTGATTTCCTAGACTTTAGAAATCTTTTTCTACAACCTATAGTTCTATAACTATCATTAACCAATTGGTTGATATGATTAGAAAAACTCATAGCTAAATCTCCCCATATACCCAAGTCCTTAAATGAGTATACAGTTTCAATCACTATGTGCTGTATTAAATATTCACCTTTTAATTTATGTTTCCCAAATCTCATATAGTTAGTTTTTGATGTATATATCAGCATATTATTCTCCTGTGCCCAAATGGTCAATTTAGTCAAGTTATTTTGCAGGCACGCCTTATCTGTAACACATGTAATCAGTTTACCCAATTTCAGGTTGTCTGCATATAAAATGTAAAACACCTCAGATTAAAAAGTTAGGTCTGAAAGATACAATCTAAACAAGTAAGGGCCTAGGACAGAGCCCTGTGGGACACCCTGACTGTAACCAAGGATTTTGCCTGTCCAGTTGTTGAATGATAATTGCCATGTCCTATTTGTAAGCCATGCAGCTATCAGTCTTATCAAGAGTACATCAATACCTAGTTCTACTAACTTATTGATCAGTGTTATGTGTATAACCATGTCAAATGCTGAAGTTAAATCTATATAAATTACATCACAGCACATTTTTTCATTCATAGCTGTTATTATATTGTTATAGAACATCATGTTCCAGGTGGAAATAGATCTGTTTTCAACATATGCATGCCGATATATGGTTTCAAGTCCCAACCTATCCAGTTCTGACAATAACTTATCCAATATTACTTTCTCCATTATTTTCCACAATATGAAAGTAGACTTAAGGGTCTGTATGACTCTGGGTTTGTCCTACTCCCCTTTCCCTTAGAAACAGGTTTAATAAGCACATCTCCAATCTTGAGGAATCTCCCCATATTTATATGACCTAGTGAATAAAAGATATAATGGTACTCTAAGTTCTTGCTGAAGTGTTCTCAGATCATTGTTATTAATTCTGTCTTCTCCCAGTGCTTTGTTTGGATCCAGTTTGCACAGTTCTTTTTCAATATAATGTAATTTGATTCCAGTATCTGGGGTTACCTGGATGTCACTAGGACAACGTACCACCACTTTTGTGGAGCCAAACTGTTTTGCATAAGATTTTGTAAAAATATATATAATCTATTGTGTCTGAGAATAAATTTTAGAATCTGCACATTGTTATCAATTTGTGTGTCTTTACTCCTTCCACATTTTATGTATCTATAAAAAGGTTTCCTATTATGCTCAATATCTTTATATAAATTTTCTTCAATTTTTTTCTTGATCTTGTCTCACTCTATGGCTAATCTGTTTGTCCAGCTTGTTTATTTCAGTTTTCAAAGTTGTAGTTCGACCTCTCTTCCATTTCTTATATTTTTTGTCTCTCACCTTAATCAGTTATCTTGTTCTTATGGAAATATATCCTCCTGATGTTGTATGTGATGTCAAACAATTTTTTTGATTTTTGGCACTCAAACAATTTCTCTTTCAAAACTTTTTACATTCCAGCTGCAGTTTTTCCACTGAACACCTCACTCCAGTTAGTTTTACATAGTGTCTGTTTTGCTTCCATATAATCTGTAATTAACCTTATGTGCATTGGCTTAGATTTCAGTTTAAACGTACAAAAAACGGAAACCAATGAAGAACGAAAAGACCACAGGCACCTTGCTCCAGTTAAAACCACTTCACCAAAAGGCTTAAACAAGCCAAAAAATAAGTAGTAGTTCCTGAGTTCTTAACGCAATTTTATTATTTAGAAGCGTTTTCACCGTGCACACTGGCGTGGCTTCTTCAGAGAACAAACAATCAAAGTAAACTAAGTCAAACATATATAAGATAGAGAAAGGAAGTGATGTCACGACAGCTTTTTAAAATACCTTCAAATTACAAATTTTCTTAAGTCAATTTAAAATGACATGTAAAAGTGTTTTAACACTAAGAAGACAGTTCTTAACATGTATATTTAAATATAAATATCATCAAGCAATAATTACAAAAAACATTTTGAAGTGTGTCAAAAAATGTCAGAAAAGTATCAAGGAAATATTTTGAGCACTCTAAACCTATGCTTAACACATATGTCAATCATTAAAAGTATTAAGAATAATACTTAAAAATGCATTCAAGCAAATTATCGTAAATAACAAATAATTTTTAATGTTGTTCTCATTTTTAATGTTTTTAATGTTGTTCTCATTTTATACAGTATATTTAATAATTTGTTAATTTTATTCATAGTAGCCCTATAAATAATAGGTTACTAACTGTAATTTTTAGTATTCTTAATACTTTTAATGATTGACATATGTGTTAAGCATAGGTTTAGAGTGCTCAAAATATTTCTTTGATACTTTTCTGACATTTTTTGACACACTTCAAAATGTTTTTTGTAATTATTGCTTGATGATATTTATATTTAAATATACATGTTAAGAACTGTCTTCTTAGTGTTAAAACACTTTTACATGTCATTTTAAATTGACTTAAGAAAATTTGTAATTTGAAGGTATTTTAAAAAGCTGTCATGACATCACTTCCTTTCTCTATCTTATATATGTTTGACTTAGTTTACTTTGATTGTTTGTTCTCTGAAGAAGCCATGCCAGTGTGCACGGCGAAAACGCTTCTAAATAATAAAATTGCGTTAAGAACTCAGGAACTACTACTTATTTTTTGGCTTGTTTAAGCCTTTTGGTGAAGTGGTTTTAACTGGAGCAAGGTGCCTGTGGTCTTTTCGTTCTTCATTAGATTTCAGTTTGTTAGAATTATCTAGCAACAAATTAACATTTATAACCCCATGATCACTGCACATCAATGGTGGCAAAACTTGACTTGAAGTTACTGTAATTTCTTTGGAAACACACACAATGTCTAGTATGTTCCATCCCCTTGTAGTTTTTTTTACAATCTGAAGCAATTGTTGTTCCTGATTATATGCTGTGACTATTTTCCTTACTAACATTGTAGAATCAATATTATTCCAGTCTGTTTCTGATAAATTTAAGTCCCCAGTTAATGTCATTCTTCCCTCCTATGTTTTATGCAAGAAATGTATGAATTCCTCTAGGTCATCTGTACTTGACTTTCGTGGTCTATACACTCCCAACAATTGTTATATGTTCCAGGGTTGTCTTTATTGTCACAGTTACACAGTCTATAGTATTGGTGTTATCATTGAACATGTAATAATCACAGGTCTCATAGCTATCTTTAATCCCTATCATAACACCTCCACCTGATTTTTTGTTAGAAAATTTGTTACAGTAAAAACATTTATACCCTGACAGAACTGGTTTCCAGTCATTGTTTTTTAACCATGTTTTGCAAACAATAACAACATCAATCTTTTGGGAACATAGCAAATTTTCCAACAAAAAAATTATTATCAATGCTCCTAGTATTAACAACCATCAGAGAGGCACCAAATGCTGCTATCTGTGGGCTGTTAAATTTTCAACATGGCAAAAATACTGCCTAGTGTTTGTTAAATACTACAAAATATCTGCTGCAAAAATTCTCTTTCCTGATCTAGATAAATGCATACCATCCTGTCTGAACACGTGTGCCCAAAACAAGGCTTGGATGCTCTACACATTTCCATGTTTTAAAACAGGACATTTTTTCCATGTAGGTATTTACCCCAAAAATCTTTTCATTCACAGTGACCTGACTATCCTTTCTATAGGTAATTTGTGAAAAATACACCCTAACACTAGTACAAGCAATACTAGTAGGGCTGTCAGTTCTCTACTAACAGTCAGAAAAAACCTTGCGGGTGACTTCATTTGTACCAACATGAATAAAAACAGATCCGTACTTCCTTACATTAAGGCATTCCAAGGCTTGTCTCACATCTTCTATTTTTGCTCCTGGCAAGCATAACACTATTCAATGTTCATTATCTTCTCTGCAAATATAAGTATCAGTTCCTCTAATAATTGAATCTCCAATTACAAGAATATCTTTGCTGGCCAGCTCTGAAGAATGCTCAGCTTCTAATACAGTAATACCTGCTCTATTAATTGTTACAAAGGATAGATCTTCATCACTATTAGTCTTATTAATCCCACTGTTTTCATTATGTTTTAAATTATCATCCAGCTGGTGTTGTAAATCCACAGCTTGAGTCATGTAGTCAACATCTGTCTTTCTCTTCTTTTTTCTTACAGTAATGTTCTTCAATCCTTCTACGTTCAGTTTTGATTTCTTCCTTTTCACCTGCCCCTTGCCTCTTTTTTCTACCTTCTTCGTTGGAAAAATGATGCCCTTTTCTGTAGACTGAAGGTTTTCTGATAGAAAAATATCATCATTTCCTGTATGTTACATAACACACCAGTGTCCTTTTTACTACGTAGTCTCTTTCCTTTACAGTCATTAGTCAGTTTCTTTTTCTTCCTTGTTATTTGCTGTGAACTTCTTCCTTTCTTTCTTTTTTTGTTTCCTTCTAAACAAACTGGATCCTCAGATTGCTGAACACTTGCATCCAGAATTGCAGAGTTGTCAGTGGCATCATCTTGTTTCGTAGAGGTTGAATGATCTTTGCAGAACCATGAATCATTGGTGATGCTGACACACATTATTTCGTACCTGGACTTCTCCAGGTATGCAGTTGTGTAAGTAGATATTACCAAGAGTAGAATTTTTCTGTTAATTGCTCAGGGGTCTGTTACATGGTTGTTACTGTGGACTTTGTTTGTAAATATTGTTTATAGATAGCCCATAAACCTGCTTCCTTGTTATTTGTTGTCAATTTGCCCTCAGGAATGTTGCATAGCAAAAACATAATAAAGTCGAAGAGACCAAGGTAGAAGTCTAAAAACTTAACTACAAACTATATTAAGATTCTGTATTATATATCTACATTGTAGACAGGAATTACAAATGAGTAACTTAAAGAAGCTCTACATCTTTTACTTACAGAACTTTCTCCTTAGCTGGTGAGTGCATGTTAATCTCCAAATGCATTGATTAACACACCCACTATATGCACCAGGCCTTCTGTTGTGTGAAGATAATTTCCTGCATGCAAATAAGAAGAAAATTCACAGACAGTTTTTGTTTAGTTGAATGAGTACAGCTGAAAGACCAACAGCGTTTTTATATATATAATATTTAACCCATGCATCATCTGAGCTCTCTGGATGTTTCAACATTAGTTAATCCATTTAATAAAACTATTTTAGTTATGTCAGACTTAAAAATTCAGAGGTTTGTCTAGAAAGATCAGTAGATGAAGGCTTTTGATACACAGTTTTAAAAAATTGCTTATATCTGCATCCATGCAGTTCCTTTCAAGTTTGATGAGCTTCGTCTTGTAAAAATCCTTGCATCACACATTAATTTTCATGTAAATCAAATGAAAGATGATTATACTAATTGTATGAAAATGTTTGACCATAACAGAAGATTATTTACTCTGACTAAATATAACATATTTCTTTTAACACTAAGTCCACTAATTGTGATATGGGAAAAAAGTGTTGACTGTATGTATACTGCAGCACTAGGTGTTTTCACATACCTATGCAGTTAGAAGATATGCAACGTAAACAAATGGATCCTGTCCAAATCTTAAAAATGAAATGCAAAAAGACAACTTGGATACTTGGGTAACCTACACAAAAGGGAGAGGAAGGATTACTGCTTGTGTCAACTCCACTAACTTTATTTCAGCTTCATAATTAGTACTAAAGTAAAATAATAAAGCTTCACTTGTCTGTAATTATGAACACTACTCACTTCTACTACGAGTTGTCAAAGATGAACCCTGATGATTTGAGTCCTCAAATTCTAATCCACAAAAAAACACCTACCAAAAAGCAAACTTTGGTTTTGCTGGATGGCAAGCCCCCCTTGCACCCCCATGATGCGGGGAACAAGCCCCACATCCCCAAACTTATATATATATATATATATATATATATATATATATATTTATATGTGGGTCTACCTGATAATGCCAAAAGCTTGAAATGCCGACGATGAGAAGACCGACACCAGAAGATCGACAACGAAGATGACCGACAGTTGAGAATCCCAAAGCTAAAAACACCGACATGTCAAACGAGCGCTAGTGGGTAAGTATGCGGTAGTGACGGATGTCAGGGTTAGGGTGTGGGTAAGGTAAATGTGCGATAGCAATGGTCTGTAGGGTTAGGGGCAGGTTAAGTGAGTTAGGGTTAGGGTTAGGGTTAGGGCGCGGGTTAGGTGAGTGTGCGATAGTGACGGACCTTAGGGTTAGGGTTTGGGTTAAGGTTAGTGCATAGATAGTTGTGTATGTAAGGTTTAGTGTAGGTTTGTAAGGTTTTTGGTGTGCTTGTGTTGTGTGTGTGCTTTTTGGACAGGGGGTTTGTTTAGTTTGTTGATTGTCAGAATTGTGGTTTGTCGGGTATGTGACATTTCATGTTTCTGATCTTTCGATTTTGTGGTATCAGCGTTTTAGCATGTCAGTGTTGTCAGGTAGACCCATATATATATATATATATATATATATATATATATATATATATATATATATATATATATATGTGTGTGTATATATATATGTGTTGATAGGTTCATAGGTGTCTGGAGCCTTTACAAGCCTAACCCAAAGAAGTGCCATAGCATCATGCCGCCCGAAGTTAGTTCCCAGGCTTCTACCAAGTAGAGCCACTGAAGAGATCCTTGGGGTGAACTTTCTATTTCCCATCCACTCATGAAGATTTCTCTTGAAGAGAGCCAGTGAGGTGCTCCGCTTGACATGTATGGAAAGTCTATTCCAGAGCATGGGCAGTCTCTGGGTTATGAACCTGTCCCTCCAGCATGTTCCGTTGGTTGTGGTAATGAGGTTGAGGTCTCTGGAGTGTGTGGTGCAGAGGGAATGGGATTTCTTTAGATGTTGCATTTCTAACAGAGCTGGGTCAGACATGGCTTTGTAAGTCAAGCAAAGATTGCCTCTTAGTAGACAATATGAGACAGAGAATAGCTGGAGATTTTTGAGTCTGTCCATGTAGGACATGTGTTTAAGACCTAGGATCCTCTTTGTGAGGTACTTGTGTGGCCCTTCCAGCTGTTGCATGTGTCTAGTGAGGGTATTATACTCGATGATTGGCCTAATGAGGGAAGAGTAGACAGAAATGATGAAATCTTTTTTCCTGGATGCAAAACCCTTGGTAATGAGATGTGTCACATAAAAAGATTTTCTGAGCACAGTGGCAAATGGTGGTCAAAGGAGAGATTGGTGTCAACCTGTGTCCCCAGATCTCTTATAACACCTTCCGTATTCAGTGGGCTCCCATCGGCATGGTAATTAGTGGAAACTGAGTTTTTCCCAAAGCGGATGATGACTCATTTTTTGGCATTAAGCTTAAGGCCATGATTTCGACACCAGTCATTGGTCTCAGTGAGGCCTTTCTGTAGGATGCCTTCATCACTTGGGGAGTTAATAATGGCTCTCAGCTTGCAGTCAGCTGTGAACTTGGTCAGCCAGAGTCCCTCCATGTTGGCCTGGACTTCTGAGAAGTAGATGCCAAACAGGAGACGACCCAGGACCAATCCCTGTAGGACTCCACTCATGACTGGTCGGCAGTCTGACTTGGAGTCCACTACTTTCACACTGTGGGTTCTAGCTGTGAGCCAATTTGCAGCCCACCTAGTGATATAGGGGTTGATGCCTAGTTTGATGAGTTTATCAATAATTCCTGAGTGGGGATGTGTATACATACACACACACACACACATGCATATATATATATATATATATCTATATATATATATATATATATATATATATGTGTGTGTGTGTGTGTGTATATGTATATATATATATATATATATATATATATATATATATATATATATATATATATAGATATATATACATGTATATATACACCAACTCCATGGTCACACCAACTCAAAGGGAAAATTAACCCTAAAAGAACATCACTTCTGACACATTCACTAACAATGATTTTCTGTGAAAACATTCAGAACCTCAGAAAACTGAGGCTTGGGTAATTCACACTCCAGACCTGAAACTTCATCCACCAGTAGGGTAGCATCAATACCAATCTGAAATTAGCTAGAAGTGCTTGCTCTAAATAATTGAGTGTTGGAAAACTGCCAGTTCTGCAAAACAGGCTGCAACTTTAAAGGGCATTTGTATTCTATATACATTTCTTTCCCCTTATTACAACCCCAAACATGTTCTATACAAAGAAAATGTGATTTAATTATTTTTCTGTTTTCTTTTCTTTGTTTCTTGCCTGTAGCTTATTCTGCAGTCCTGTTGATTTTCTGTGAATCTTTCATTGCTTCATTTTGTTATTTCCTACATCATCGGTTAAGTCATGCAGGTCCTCTTCAGCTGAGGTAAATCACTGAGCTAAGAATGCTGCATCAATGACATATATAGTCCTAAGATAACACATTAAACAGCTCACTGATTACAGCTACAGTAATCCAGCTATACACCTGATAAATCCTGTTTAAGAATTACTAGGTCATAAAGTCTGGAAGAACTTGACACTCAGCTTTCAGTATAACCTGCAAGCAACAGTAACCATCTATTTTTAAACACCTTTATTGAATTCAGTGGTGCAGCTAGGGTGGGGTGAGAGGAGCAACTGCCCTGGATGCAAAATGTTGGGGGAGTGATCAGCTGATCCCAATGTCTCTTTCTTTAATACTATACTGGCTTTTTAAAGGGCAAACATGAGTGCTGTAGAGTTCCATGTGCGGTTTAAACTGTAGCAACTGCTTGCTACATTTAATCAAACAGTTTGCTACATTTTGAAAGTTAGAAAGATTTTTTTTAACTAAAACCTGAGCACTGTAGTGCTCAGTGCAGTCAGGTTATAAATTGCAGCATCTGTTTGCTACATATGTAGCAAGCAGTTTGTTACAGTTTATAAGAAGAAATTCATATTTATTTTAATAAAAGTGGGAGCGTCGGGGCAGGGAACAGAAACAGGAACTGAATAACTGGGCAGGAGGGAGGGGACATGTTGTGCATATACAAGGAGAGTCTTTTTTTTTTTTTGTTGTTCTTTAATGGAAGAGCTGGGGGGGGTGAATCTGTAATAAGCCAATCAGTAGATCAGCCTAATACAGATACAGTAAAGTGCTTTTATTTGCTCTTGACTTGAAGTGCTGTTCTATGGTACCAGCACAGGCTGCTTGCTGAGACAGATGCATTTCTGGTCAAATTATTACTTGTGATGTAGGCAAACTTATATTTATATAAAAGTAATCAAACCATATTATCAAGTTTACATTTACAAACATTATACAGCACATATATTGTTCTACAACATATAATCTAAGCAACATTACATAAATTGTTCAATGTTTTACTTCTCTTAAACCTCATCCCTCCTCCACAACATGTTTCTGCATGTATTGTTCCCACAGTTTCCATTGTTCTTTCTATGTAGTTTACGCCTACCCTTTTTTAAAGATCACACTTCCTGTTTTATCTCTGCTACAATATTTACTACTTCAAGTAGGTTCTCCGGTTCGACTCTTGGCTGGAGTACCTTCTGTGCAGAGTCTGCATGCCCTCCCTGCACTGGCGTCAGTTTCCTCCGGGTGCTCAAGTTTCCTCCTACATTCCAAAGACATGCATCTGGAATGTGTCTTCCATACCTCTCAACTGTACAGATTTTTGCAGATTGTCCAGATTTTTGCCTCATATTTTTGGGCCGTTTTTCATAAAATTGTGGTTTTCTGGAAAATCATTTGCAAGTCATTAAAGGCTGAAATCAGAAAATAATGACAGACATTTGAGTTTCAGATTTTATACCCTTCAGAAAATATGTGCTAGCACAAAACCTATTCTATCAATGTTCTGTTTGTGAGAGCAATAGTTAAAAATTGTCCCTGTTTTGGGGGTTTTGTCCCCCCCCCCACATTATTTATGGCTTTCTCTAGATTTCTTGCAGTAAGAAGCTGGAGGTATGGTATCTCCCTGGGCCTCCACTGAAAATGGGCTCTATTCCAATCGGACTATCCTAGTAAACAAATGCTAAATAAATAGAATAAATAAAGTATAGTTAGTTTAGATCTTGATTTCCATTTTCCAGTAACTGCTTTTTTGGCCATCACCAGATTTAAACTTAACAAGACCTTACTTTTTCTGGGCAATTCAGATACTGTATCCAAGCTCAAAAAAATAATTTTCTTAGTTACAGTCATTTGCTCACCCAATAATCCTGATAGAGTATTCTCTAGGGAATTTTTAATGTCTGCCAATTCATTTGATTCCCAAAACATATGTTCCTAATTACCTCTTTCTTCCCTCTTTAGAGTCGGCTTGGGGTATAAAAGTATCTATGCCAACACCTCCAGACAAAAATCTTAAATCTTCTAGATTTTGTTGCATATTTGGGATCCATACATATGTCCTCCCATTTTTTTCTTTGTGAATTGCTTATCTAATCTCTCTTCCCAATGTTTTCTGACCTCCTCTGATTGATTCCTATAGTTATCATGCAGTATTTTATATGCCTTACTAATTATCCCTTTTTAACAGCAACTTTTGTTACAAATTCAACCAGTGCAGTTCTTTCCTTTAGGATTCTCGTATCCCTTTCTTTTTGTCTATACTCTGATATCAATCCCTGATAGGGAAGGTAATCACTAACCTGCAATACAAATGTCTTCTTTCCACTTACCATTCTGTTACTTTTTCTTCTCTAATTATTTGTTTCCAGCACCTTGGTTCTTTGCCATATTCCTCTAGAAAATTCCAGCCCCCTCTTGTCTATTCTCTATACCCCTAATTGCAGTCATCCCTATCAGCAGAATACCCTTTCTCCACTCCAGTGTTGCCTTAGTTCTTACTATATTTTCTGCTACTTTATGAATATAATATTCTAATTAACTTTTGTTATTTTCTTTAAGGATCTCAGTTAAATCCCACTCTTTCCTTATTTTTTAAATTATCCCTCTTCTTCATCATCATCCCTTTCTACTTTGAATTGTTGCTCTCTGCTTGTGTTATGTATAGGAGATTTAACTGTGTAGTTCTAAAACATTCCTTCAAATCAGGTATTCCTAAACCTCCTTGTTCTTTTGGAAGGATTAGCTTGTCCCACTTGAGCCTTGCCTTCTTCTCCTCTCAAATAAAATCCTTCAACTCTTTATTAATTACTATCGACAACATCTCTTGTTGCTAAAATTATGCCTGACCTGTGTCTAAAACAAAAGGGATTAAAAATATTTTTGCTACTTGTATCATGCTATCTATATCAATAGGCATGATCTTCCAGTTTCTCAGTATTTTTATTATATATCTTCCCACATATCCTTAGCTGCCATAACCAAATCCTTTTTAATCCATATTTTAAGTACTTAATTTTATCATGTCCCCATATAAATGGGTATTGCTGGACCAATTCATGTGTGGGAACATAGCTGATAGCTACAGCCTTTGTTTATCTTCATTAATTTTATATCCCGAAAAAAAACCCTGAACTGTCTCAGAATATTCCACAGCACTGAGATATCCTTTCTGCTCCATCTGGTACAAAATAATATCAACATCTTGACATCTCAGATAGAGGCTGTGGCTACTACAATTTTGAGCTGAGATTGAACAAAATAAACTAAATCAGCTACTCTTTATGGCCCCCTAGCAAAAATGACAGGAAATCTGTAAAACATAATAACCTGACATTCTTGCTAGGGATAGTTAAAGAAGACAATGCTATTCACAAGGTAACCAGTGGGAAGCTTGGAGACCACAGAATATGGTGTGCCTCTGTGATGTAATTTTAATTGGACACAGAGTATATTGTGGGGGAAATCACTGGCTCCAAAGGAAATCCAGATGAGTTTGGCATCTCTCATCAAGCCATTCTGGGTATTAATAAACTGGAAGTAAATACTAACCACTTTAATGTGATGGAGAGATATTAGTACCCTAGAGAATAATGAGATACAGCCCTGAGTAAACTGAGTAAAATGGGGGAGAGCAGCAATAACAGCCTGGCACATTATTAAGAACACACAGTCCTCAATATGTGTGCATTTCCCCCCTACATTTTTGATGCAGTTTTCCTTTATCTGACATCTGTTGGCATACCACTAGATAAAGCCACTTCACGTTTTCAGCAAATTGAAATGAATGGGTGTTACAAAATGCAGCCTGGAAAAGGTTGGTGGGGGTATCACTGCTACACATTATTATTAGATGAAATGCATATTTAAAATGTAGTCCTGCTTTCAGTTTCAGACAGATATGATTTATACTCCTCCTAAGTACTGTTGCAGGATTCTCATAAATTACCCTGTACTAATATACTACAAAGCAGATTAATTATGTGCTCACACAACTGCATTTATGTGTAAGCACCTGTATAGATAACAATACTGTACAGACCATATATTAAACAAATTAAACTATAAATGTAGTTGCAACCCTATTCACAGTGGTGTGTCTGTGGAACAGTTATTAACATAGTGTTACTACACATCAGAACATATCGGCTGCATGTTATACATCAGTACTGCATTCATTGTTTGCAGAAAAACTTAAAAAAAAGTTTTGCTGTGCTGATTTGTGCCTAAAACAGTGATCCATCAACTTTAAGCAAAACTATTGTCTTTGAAAAAAAAACAGTGAATATTGCACATTGTTGACTATAACAAAAACACAAAGAACAGTATTTTCCATAGCACAAATTTGTAAATATCCTAAACATTGAGATTGCACAACCTTGGGGTAAGGAGAAACTTTCATAACCCCACTTTTCTCCCATCTGAGTTTATGAAATAGCCCCTTTTCAATGAAATACAAGAATCAGTGAAACTAATTAAATTTATTTCTGTTTCTCTAGAACCAAGAACCCACGTAATTCCATTATTGCATGCACTGCATAATTAAAAAACAGATATCAACGATATTTACTGTACCACAGTACTGCAACAACATGTATGATTCTGCATAATTGTTCTCCTGCCTCATAACATTTTGGCACACAAAGAAGGGCTTGCTAATTACACAAAAATACTGGTTTACTTAGTATAGTGTGTATGCAATTTGTGAAACAGTAAGCCTGAAATACTGAAAACTCAGGAAAAAGTGATGCTGTGGTACATGACCCAAGGTAACTATCTTTGTTAAACAGATAAATGTAACATAAAAAAAATCAAACACCATGTAGTAAGAAAGTGAAACACTTGGAAACAACAGGTCACTCTTTGCATTAAAAACTGTGAGCTCCTCCAAGTGTTTCTATTTAAATACTACTTACTGTGTATTATACTCACACTATTATAATAGCTAAAATGATAAATGCAATGATTTTAGCAGACAACTCCCTTATAACTACAATATACCACACCCAATTACCTGCAGCCAAGCTTGATTTAGGGAAAGGCAGGTCTGTAAATGCTGCCTTTCTGTTGCTACTACTTCATCATGCCAGACAAAAGGAAAAAAATATGGCATCTGGCTTTCATGCAACACTCCTAGGAACCTAATAATGGCAATGTATGCCAATATTCTGTGAAACCCCTGAGCAGAAAGCTCAGGACTGTTTTAATAATCTGTTTGCCTAACTCAGCATTTAACAACTTCAGCAGTTATCAACAAGTCTATCTAAGCTGCCAGTGCTATACCCAGGTTATTCACAGCCAAATGTCAAAATTTACCAGCCTCTTGAGTTATACCTGACTGTTTTAAGTGACCATTGTCCCATTTTGTCATTGGAAACAGTAAACATTCTGGCAAGTGTTAACAATATGCTAGCATATGATCTGCCAACAACTTCACTGAGACGAGATTGTCAGTCTGTAAAGTTAAATCATATGGTACCCATTACATATCATCCCTGCTGTCAGAGGTCTTTCTTTATGTCAGGAACACCACTGTCAGTATTTTAACTCCTTGATACCAGCTCAGATAACACAATTTAATCCTACATCATATCTACAGATTAAAATCCTATTAAATGTGAAAAGTAGTGATTCATCCATACAGCGAAATTCATTTTAAGAGAATCATACCAAATACAGATTTGATATATGTTCATTACAAAAAGATATACATCTGAAGAGCATAATAACAATTACAGATTTGTATGCAATAGTTGTAAAATGTGATGTAAGGAGGTAAAAACAATCTTTATAAACCTGCAAAATAGCATAACACAGTCTTCAAAGTAATAGTCTTCAAAGTAATTTTGGAAAACAGGCACCCTCTTAATGAGTCACCTCTTAATCATTCTCCCATTCTCAGCCTTTTAGATTTCAAGGAAGAGAAAAATGCAATTATGTTTCTATAAATATTAGCATTAAATACTGCTATCACTGACAGTACTTCAGCTACTGGTTCCATTTGCATACCAGTTCTCTTAATTTTCCTCCTTCACCCTCTCATTCTGACACTCTGTAATCACTTCACAGCCTGCCTCCTCATGGGGCAGATCCATGGGGTTATGCAAGGACATGTGCCCTCTCAGTTCTATCAGGCGGATCTCTGGGGTTGTGAAAGGACATGTACCAGTTCCTCTTAATGGTCAAAGCCTGCTACCTAGAGTATGATTCTGCATAACTGTTTTTGTGGCCAACACATATGCACACATTTACATACACACAAAGGTAAATTATTAGGCTATATGTGAAGATGGTTTTGTTAGTTTGTAGGTATATATATAAATATATATATATATATATATATATATATATATATATATATATATATATATACACACACACACACACACACACGCACGCGCACACACACACACACACACACACACACACACACACACACACACACACACACACACACACACTATCTGTACATCTGTTAAGTGAACTACAAATTGTAATCAGTCAGAGAAAGAAGTACCTCAGACAGGGAAAGTATCAAATATCATGCCATTATACAAAAAGGCAGCTATGACAAGTATGGGTCATTTGCTCTATTTAGCATGCTGTCTAAATTGTTGCAAAGAGTCATGCAACTGCAGTTTATATCACATTTGACCCAGCTCTGTATTAGGCACACAACGAGGTTTCTATCCAGTACATGTTAAGGATATAATGCTAGTAATGATGACAGACTAGATTAGACTTAATCTGAACAGTGACTTTACTACCTGGGCATGTTACTTGGATTTGTTGAAAAATGTCAGCACTATAAAATATCATTTTCCATTATACCTGTGGAGCTCAATCTAGTGTATTTGACTGGTTTAATACCTTTATGTCTGATAACTCTCAGTTCTCAAAAAGGGCCAAAAGCTACTATTTGCACCAATGTCAGCTCAGGTATCCCAAAACTCAATTCTTAGGCCACTTCTTTTTCACAGTATTTAACAATGCATTTAACAGTTGCAAAAATCAAATATAATATGATACACGGATCTCTCGTCTTTTCTTTATGCTGTTGTAGACCTGTGAATTAATTTACAAATTTCCTTTCTTAAGCCACTAATAGTATCTTCTAAGCTTGAGCCATAATCTGAATTTTTTTCAGATAATAAAAGGATGATTTTCATTGTTACACCATCTCCTGTCCACACTCATATACTAACTGCAATGAATTGCTCTCAGAATGAAACAGAAGCATGAACATTGAAGGGGCTAACTGTTGAAATTTCCGGGACCAGAACTGCAATCTTCAGAACAGCAGGATTATGTGTGACTGTCGGGGAATATATAACGCGCAACATGCTTGCAGTGCCACATATCATTCCTTTTATCCTAAGGTACAGTAATCTTTAAGCTAATTTATAAAATCAACATAGGTGAGGGAGCACAGTTCCACTGATGTCAGTAGTGGTGGGTCAGCAGAGGCACTTTCATGGATTCACAAATTTTGAAACACATTTATTAGTTTGACTCAAAGTTTATTTTTTCCTACAGGAGGGTATTACAGTTGAAACAGAAAGGTCTACTAACTCAACCTTCAGGACTCACCATTGCCTTAGCCTCTGTGCATTTAGATGGCTTCATCTAAAACAAACTAAAATGTATTGTTTGTACCATGGTACACAAAACTATCTCTATGGAAAACTGTCATTCCTATCTCTAGTAAGATGGAATAAACTAGACAGAGATGTGAAATCTTCAAAAAAAACTGCTACTTAAATATACTAACAACCTACAACAAACTATAGAGGTGCCCTCTATATTCATACCTCTCAACTGTTCAGATTTTCCCAGAATGTCCAGATTTTTGCCTCATATTTTTGGTTTGTTCTTCATAAAATGTGTGGTTTTCTAGCAAATCACTGAGGACTGAAGTCACTGAGTAATAACAGATGTTTTTGTTTTTGGCTTCACAACCTACAGAAAATGCATACCAACACAGATCATGCTATTCTAACAACTTTCTAAGTTTATAAGGGCAGTATTTAAAATATGTCTCTATTTTTAGGCCTTTGTCCTGCCATTATTTTTGGCTTTGTCCACATTTCTTGTTCTAAGAGGTTGAGAGACATGATGGTACTTGTTATACAACTCAAAAGACTCTTTAACCATCAAACTGCAATGCTTTGGACTCTGTAAATACACACACACAAACACACACACACACACACACACACACACACACACACACACACACACACAATGACTACCTAATGCAGTTATGGACTTTTGAAGTCCCTATTTGTCGAATTATACAACTCTTGATATGGAAGGTGTGATCGTACATGTTTATCAGCAAAGAAAAAACAATAAAAGCAGTGCTACAGACAGCCATCATATCAAAAGCAGCACCAGAACTCATCTGATACATGTACTCATCTTGTCTAATAGACTGACTACCTCTGCCCATGAAAAATGTCTTCATCAACACACCCAGTAGTTAATTTCACTTCACAATGCCTGTACATTACATCTTCCCCCTTTAAAAAAACAATGGTGTTAATTTTCCTTTAATAGGATTACGCATTTACTATGTATGTGATGTTTACTCAACAAAATATGAGAGACAAAGTAATTAACAAATTCAGACTATTGAGTGGTTGACAGACTCTGCATATCCAAGTAAGTGTAAGTTGATTTCCAGGCTATGAGTCGACTGCAATGTTTGTAACTGCAGGGACATTCTCCATTTCAGCTGCATTGTTTGACAGAGGGAAGTTAGGATTTATTGCCTGCAGATAAAGGAGCTATACCCTCTGTCAAATGAAACACAGGCAGTGCCTGAAGGTGATACCAGATGCATTGCAAAACTATTCTCTGGCCTGTTTCATTATGGTAAGACATGGCATATTGTGTCCGTGGATTATAACCTTGGAAGTTCTCATGCTATGGCATCTCTTGTAGTAAGACTTTTGAGCTTCTCAGCTGCATCCTTCAGCTGAAAAGGTATCAACTAGGCAATCTAGGTTGCAGAGCACTTTCCAGGATTTTGTCCTTTTCAGGAGTTCTCCTAGTCTGTCCCCAGTAACTCTGTAAAAAATTATTTGTCACACATAAGCATTTCTATGAACTGCTGGAAAGCTGATAGATTAGCTGTGAGCTGCAAAGTTGGAATCTATTCCAAACTGATAAGTACACTTTTTGCAACTTAATTTGCACTGAGCTGTATTTATACACTTGCCTATTGTTAGAGTGTGCTCAACAATATACTAAGGTTGAAAGTAACTTTGCTACAATTATGCAACATAAATAAGGTATAAGATAAAGCTTGCTTAAATGTAGAAATAGAGTTTAGTAATATGTAATCAGCATCCATACTAAATTACCATGGCTTGGAAAAGGAATCTGCTGAATGGACATTTTTCCCTTACAGACTTAAAAAAACAGGATGTATGCAAGAGCAAAAACCTGCTTTTAAAGAACACTGACATGTTTTTCTGCATATAAAAAGAATGGACACAATATGTTTCCTTAAATAACAGGACATGTTTATGACACTGTGACAATGTGTTTCCTCAAAAACATGTTTTTCTGCATGGACAACAGGACACTGTTATCAGCATTGGCAAAAGAACAGATGTTCTTATACAAAGATTCAAATAGAATGCAGGATGTTCACACTGTCAGAAAAGCTGGTCTCTTACAAGACATTGTTAAACAAGAAAGCTTAAAAATAATATTATCAAGTCAGCAGTTTGCATCAGCATCTGCAACAATTAGTATTGTTTCTACAGGATGAGCAATTCTCCAAAACAGAATATCAAGAGGAAATGTATATGTTTATGCATGACTAAAAGTGTATATAAAGAGCTGTATGAATCCAGTTATGTTAGAGGTATGGTAGGGACTCATTTGTCCTGAGATAAATGTTATATCTCTCACATCATCTGTACTATATGAGAAGTAAAGTTGGAACAGTACTTTAAGCTGCGGTGTTAGTTCATTTGGTTTATTATAAAAAGTTATTTGTTACTGCTCTAAAGTTGATGCTGCAAAGTATATTCTCTCATCAGTGTATATTCTGCAAGTTTCTGTATGCAACAGACTGTGAATGCAAATATAACCAGACTTTGAATTTTAGCAGTATCCAGCCAGCAAGACTGAGTGTCTTAAGAAGACTTCAAATCCATCACAGCAAGCAGTAAGCAGAGCCATATAATTTTTCAATGGCAAGCTAGCCTGCATTTGAACCTACAATCTGCATTCAAACACAGGGGGAGTGATGGTAAGCCATGCAGAGGGTCACTTCAGTTAAATTGCAGTAACTAACATTTGTACGTATGTGTAAATCCTAAACAGAAGTATTCCAGTTTATGCAGCTTGCAGTAGTAAAGTTTTTTAGACGTCTACATCTGGAGTGAGACTGAAGTTCCAGTCGCAGTGCCATAACTTCTCTAAGAAAAGGTGGATATCCACTAGCACAGCAGTCTGCTGCCTGTTGTGCTTTCCCAGCTTCTCGAGTGACTTTGAAAAATTTCCAGCCATCTGCAACAACAGCCTGATCACCTGTTTTCTTGCTCACTGGTAAGACTTTTTTCTACAACACATTTTTTTTAGTATGGATGCTATCAGGCAGAATTCTAGCAAATATAAGCCAAGTTTTACTCTTAATGTAGCAGAACAACCAGATAAAATATGGAGTAAATTTCAGTGTTGGTATACACAACACATTAGTAAGTGTAAAACCTTGTTAGGGCAAGTTGACATACAGGCATTATGTAAGTGGATTGTAACATTTGATTGGTATTTGCAACAAAAAAATGAAGTATATCATAGTAAATGTTTATTGTGTGATTCAAGAGAAACTGCATTTTGTGTAAAATGCCATAAAAAAGTCTTGCATGATATTGCTAAAAAAATAGACTGTGCAGACAGATCTGTTCATGATAAAGAATTAATTAAGGGTGCACAGTTTTCATTATATCCAGATGTAAAGCAGTTATGTCCTGTCAGTACATTAATTTCTGAATTACAACAGCAGTCAAATCTGTTATTGACAGAGTCCCCTGTAGATCTTGTAACTCCCTTTAAAAATTATGTACAAGCATGGAATGATGCCACTGCTACACATACAGATGAAGACAGAAACAAAGCTTATGATACATTGACAGAAGAATTTAATAAGTGTTTAAAAGAGAAACAAAGTGAGTTTAAAATGTTCAAAAATGACATCCAAGATCTCTGTCAAAAGTGCATAGGAGTTCTGCAGTCAACAGAGGAATCCAATAACAGGTATCACACATCCCTTAAACACTTGCAGGTAGAAATGACAGACCTTAAACAGCGTCTGAAGGAAAAGGAAAAAGAATTAGATGAATTAACAGAGACTAACCTCCAAAATACTATTTTGATATCCCAGCTTAACTAAGAGTTAAAAAACACAAAACTAGTCCAAATTATAGAACAGGGACGGGGAACCACTACAGATTTATATACACAGTCTAGATTATTACAGAGTTTACCACAGTGGAATGATAAAAAAGGCATATTTTATAACATGCTTACATTTGAAGAATGGGTGGCATATACAGCAGGATCTGATATATGGACAGATGCATTACTTAGATGTTTCTGGATTTTTATTCCCAAATGTTTTAAAACTTTCATTCAATTAAAACAAGATGATTATCAGTTGAACACTAAAGTAGGATGTATGACAGCCATTTTAATGGCATTTACACAAGGGCAGCCTCTCACAGCCAAATTATTAGATAATTTTTAAATTACTATCACAGATAAATTAATGGAACAAAGTGATCATTTTAGACTTGCATTTCAAATCATATATAAAAAAACAGACAGAGACATGGGAAAAAGGGACATACAAAAACAGTTAATACATTGCTTCTTAGAACAAGTCAATGGGGATATTAAATGTATCTACGAAGAAAATTCTGATACACTCACTGATTTGGTACAAAAACTAATGAGGGGACGGACTATGGCCGATGATGGGACTTTATACTCACACCATATCTTTGCATTTGAAGATAATAGTGAGCCATTTGAAGTAATTGGTGAAGTAAAAAACAGGGGAAGGCAAAGGTGGTGTGACCAACCACCAGCAGAAAGAGCTGTGTCAGCACCACCAGCTCCTGCCTCTATGCTTGTAGTACCAGGATCAAGCACAGGTAATGAACAAAAGGCACCAACATGCTTCTTTTGTAAAAAAATAGGACACGTTAAGCAAAATTGTGATCATTACAAAGCCTGGCACAAAAAGAAGGAAAAACAGGGCGTGTTTCCAAAAAGAGAGCAAACAAATTTACAAGAAAAGTCAGAAAAGCAGGATTATGTACAAAAACCTTACAGTATTGGTAAAAACAGTTATAAGAGCCATCAATATACAGGAAAAGGGAAAGTATGCCCGGTAGATTTTCAAACAGTTTCACCTGTAAATCCGAAACATTTGATAGAACAGGCAGAAGGAATAGCTAGGCAACAGTTAAAAAAAGAGATTGAAAAACCTAAATATGTAGATCATTCATACACAGAGGAAGATGACAAACAAAAACATGAGGTGTGTCATATTGCATTTGATAATAAAGGAGAGGATGAGTGGATTTCCTTACAATAGGGATGTGCCCCCCCCTACTCTGGTATCTTTCCTGACTACCTTTAAAAAGGGTCGAGATGGACGACCACTGATTGATATTTGGGTAGAGGGGTCACTGTGGAAAAATGTCTTAATAGACACAGGAGCAGCAGTATCTGTCACAAACAGACAGTTACCAGCAAATCCTATAAAAAAGGTTTGCATTTCAGCATTTAATGGCACAGGATGCTATGCAGAGAGTAGCCAAAATGTGGACATAAAGTTTAGTCAAGAGGGACAGATATGGAAGGGTGCATTTTTAATGCATCCATCTTGCACAAATACCATTATTGGTATGGACATTCTAGGACCTTTAGGCATAGTAATTGATTTACCTAATGAAATTCTGTGGATGGGAGACAAACAACAAAGAGAGGAAGAGCAAAATACAGATTGCTATGCAATCTCTCTACCTGACAAACCTGAAAAGCCTACAGGCTATGTAAATACAGACAGTGAGGATGTATGGAAGCATTTACAACAGCAATTCCCAAATCTATGGTCCAAGGGTCCCAGTGATTGTGGGAAACTAGAAAGCCCAGTAGGAGTAGGAAGTGATCAGGACTATATACCACCTTTTCAAAAACAATATCCTATTCCTAGGGAAGCAGAAGAACATATGGAAAAATGTATTGCAGAATGGGAAAGAGAAGGGATTATACAAAAAGGCAACAGTCCTACAAATTCACCAATCTGGCCAGTTAAGAAAAAAGATGGTAGTTATCGTCTTGTTATTGATTTACGGAAGGTTAATCAGTATACCACTCCTAGAGCACACTTGATTCCAGGAGTCCCAGAGTTGGCTGAACATATTAAGCCACAAAGTAAGTGGTTTACAGTAATAGATTTAGCAAATGGCTTTTTTGCAATTCCACTCAGGAAAAAAGATTGGCCAAGATTTGCCTTTACATTTAAAAACCAGCAATATGTTATGACAAGGTTACCACAAGGGTTTCAAAACAGTCCAGTTATTTTTCATCAGACAGTAGGATCCATTCTACAACATTTGGAAAAGGATGATTCAGTAATACAGTACACTGATGATATTTTAATTCAGTCAGAAACAGAAGAGGAGCATGTACAGCTTCTTAAGAGAGTTTTTCATACTCTACAGCAAGCAGGGTTTAAGGTTAAAAGTGAAAAAATTCAGTTTATGACACAAAAAGTTAAGTTTCTAGGTACTATTATAAAACCAACAGGAAGATCTCCTTGCCCTGTACGTGTACAAGGCATTTTACAAATGGAAAAGCCACTGACTATAGCAGACTTACATAAATTCATGGGAATCATGAAATACAATAGGGAATTTATAGAGGATTATGCAGCCGTGGCTGCTCCCTTATACAAAATGTTACATGAACAAAAGAACTCCACCTTTTTAGAGTGGGGATCTCATGAAGAGTAGGCATTTTCACAGATAAAAATAAAACTAGCACAAGCTACAGAACTAATAGCGCCCACGCCAAGGTTACCATTTGTGTTACAAGCAACAGCAGGAAAAAAAACACTGCCTGTGGTACCACTACAGGAATGGCCACATGGTAGTGACAACAGAATGGAAAAAACATTACGCCCAGTCACTTTCTTTAGCAGGAAGATGACTCCAGTGGAATTGGGCTACCATCCATGTATACAGCAGTTATTAGCCATTTACTGGGGTATTAAACAAACTGAATATTTGACCGTATTTTCCAGCATTATAGTACAAACACCACATCAAGCTGTAAAAGCTTTGATAGACAGTTTTGAAATGAATAAAAATACAGATAGTATTAGTCAGGCAGTCTTTGCAAAATGGATGGCACTTTTTGGAATGAAAACTGTTACTATACAGACAGGGGACAAATACTATTTGTCAAACCACATGGGATATGAAGGAAAACAGCATAACTGTTTAGAAAAGATAATGTCACCTGAGGTGCAATTTTTAGCATCTGATTTTGATCACTTTAAGCCATCCATCTTTATGGATGGAGCACGATATTGGGACCAAGGCAGATACTGGACAGGATTTGCCATAGTTCCAGAGAATCCACAACTGGGTTCTCCTGAACTAATCAAGTTACCAGGGCATATGTCAGCTTAAAGAGCTGAACTGGAGGCAGTACTGTATGTGCTAAAGTATTACAATCCTATTAACATTTTTTCAGATAATGCTTACATAGTAAATTCTTTAAGACTGCATATGGAAACCTGGGTAAGACGATGATTTGTGGATAGTGTAGGTAAACCATTACGGCATGGTGAAGTATTAAAAGACATATATAAAGTTATAACAATGTCAAAACAACAAGAACAGTATAGCATCTGAAAGTAAAAGCACATCAAAAGTCAACCAGTGAAACTTACAGATTAAATGTGTTAGCTGATACTTTGGCCAAACAAGCAGCACAAAATGGAAAAGAACTTCCAGAATATGAGTATGCCAATGTAGAAGTTAGTGTCTTAAAAGAGTTAGATAAAGAGTCAATAGAGAAAGACCTTGTAAATATACAAAAACAACAGGGCTTAAAAGAAGAAACCGATCAGTGCAGATTGGCAGGTATACCACCAAAGGAGTACTATGCATACACCACCTCCAAAGGGTTACAGTTGTCATATGTACCATTTCAGTTGGCACACCAGTTGGTCAAGTTAAATCACCAAATACTGGGCCATATAGGAACTGATAAGTTATGGGCAGTTGCAAAAGAAAAGTATTGGAACCCAAATTTAAAAAAGGTCTGCAACTTGATTATAGAAGAATGTTTAGTCTGTCTGCAGGTAAATGCTAAAAGCAAAAGGCCACAGTTACTTCGAGTACAGCCAGCAGATGGGCCATGGTATGCAGTTCAAATAGATTATGCAGGTCCATTACCAACAACAAAGGGAGGTTACAGGTATTTACTAGTAGTAGTGAACATCTTTTCAAAATGGGTAGAAGCAATTCCTACCAAAACCATGACAGCAAAGGCAACAGCAGAAGCCTTATGGAAAAATATTTTCTGTCATTGGGGATGGCCACGGGTCATAGAGTCAGACAATGGCCCACAGTTTGTTAGTGATCTCATTAAACAAATGTGTAATTTGTTAGGCATACAGCAAAGGTTTCATGTACCATACCATCCACAATCTAATGGCATTGCAGAATGTATGAATCGGACATTAAAAGAACGTCTAAAAAAGGCATTCTTGGAAAAGGGCAATACATGGGTACATCATCTGCCTGGTATTTTAATGGGTATTCGAGCAACACCAAACAGCAAAACAGGTATTTCTCCATATGAAATAATGACAGGCTGCAAAATGCCCATACAATTACCATTTGATCCAGATTTACCTAATGGTAGGCCCATGCTAGAAATCAGCAAACATCAGGAATGGCTAAAACAACTTACTAGTATATGTGACTATAATGCAAGGGAGCAAGCGTTCCATCTATGGAAAAAGGTGCCAATATTACCAGCTGAAGAAAACCTTCCCTGTAGAACCAAAGTATTGGTAAAAACATTCCAAATGGAAGGACCATGGGCTAGCAATTGGCAAGGCCCTTTTGAAGTAGTGGAACAAATTGGACCATTAGTGTACAAAATCAAAGGAAAAAAGAAAAACAGAACAATGTTGGTACATAAAGATCAACTAAGAATGATCAAAAATAGTGAGCAATGTAAATCTGATTAAATGTATTCTTTTGTAGGTTTCCAACAGAGAAAACCATAATGAAATTGACATGGTTTAAAGTGCATCCTTTTGGAAATTCAGTTTCGGATGACCAAAGACAAAATGATTCAACAATGGAATTTCTATTTAAAGGATTTTTTTTAAATTGATAATAGCTATCATACTATTATTGTATTGCTTAGTATTAAATTATACTTACAACCTGTTAATCAAACTGTAAAGTTACATAAGAGAGAGAGTAAAAAAATGTGGAAAAAATGAACAAGACTGGTCACCATCTTTTAACACTTTTTTAGCAAGACAATGTTGGTATGCAAAAACCATGAATGTTTCTAATTGTTGGATATGTAGTTTAATACCCAAAATAACAGGGGTAATGCCTCTAATACCTATTCCACTAAATTATCTTAGTAGTTGGAGGGTATTAATAAATGAAACAGGAGATCAAGTTATAAATGTACAATTACGTAAAGCAAGAGTACACTTATCTGCTATAGTGCAGGGGATCATATGTTTTCAACAAAATGGAACTGTTCCAGTGGGTAATAGCAATTGTATTCAAACAATTGAAATGATAAATTTTCACAACCACATACCAGTACTTGGAGTATTTTCTCATGGTTTTCCTATTTTAATACCAGTTAAGGGTCAGTTAATATTAAGTGACACAGCAGTATTTTATTTTTCACAAAATGATAAAAATTAGTGTAAAACCAATATTACATGTTGGAGAAGTAAAACAGATAAAAACTTTACAGTTGTACATGATAAAACTCCTACTGTGGGGCAAGTAAATGGCAGTCTGGTAAATAGCAGTGTTGCTTTATCAGATGGGTTATATTACATCTGTGGTAAATATGCTTATAAATGGTTACCAAAGGGATGGGATGGCACCTGTTAGATAGGATTAGTGGTACCAGCAATGCATCATGTAAAAGAGTTACCAAAAGGAAACATTAGAAATACAAAAAAGAAAAGGGATATATTACCTGTAATTGAAAGTCCAGAAAATCCAGTAGACACCTTAGATACATCACATATATATCATCAAAATCTTGATTATATTAAATTAAAAGATATGGATTTAGGAGATGATGTAATTTCTGGAGCAGGTATTTTCCCTTGGTACTGGGCTGCAAAAGCCATCTGGGAGCTGAGAAAACTATTTAAACTAGTTGAGATATTGGCAAATGCCACTTTCAATGCAGTCCTTGACATTACTGTCGAAATGACAGCAATATGAACTATGCTTTTGCAAAATCGAATGGCATTAGATTACATATTAGCATCCCAAGGGGGTACATGTGCTTTAATAGGAGAACAATGTTGTACATTTATTCCAGAAAAAACAGAATCTGTAAAAGCACATTTAGAAGTCATTGCACAAGTGTCTCAACATACTAGAAAAAACTGGAATGATGACTGGAGTGAATTGTTTAATAATCTATTTACAGGATGGACAGGAAAAATCACTGTATTTTTAATTTCTTTTATTGTTATTGTAATGCTTGGTTGCATATAATTTACATGTATTAAAGTCTGCTTAGCAAAAGCTAGTCAAGTTACAGTTGTTAATTGTCATAATGAAAAAGTATTACCAAATAATGCTGAATGTATTTCTCTAGTTTAAAATAAAAAAGAGGGAATTGTTAGAGTGTGCTCAACAATATACTAAGGTTGAAAGTAACTTTTCTACAATTATGCAACATAAATAAGGTATAAAATAAAGCTTGCTTAAATGTAGAAATAGAATTTAGTAATATGTAATCAGCATCCATACTAAATTACCATGGCTTGGAAAAGGAATCTGCTGAATGGACATTTTTCCCTTACAGACTTAAAAACAGGATGTATGCAGGAGCAAAAATACAAAATCTGCTTTTAAAGAACACTGACATGTTTTTCTGCATATAAAAAGAATGGACACAATATGTTTCCTTAAATAACAGGACATGTTTATGACACTGTGACGATGTGTTTCCTCAAAAACATGTTTTTCTGCATGGACAGCAGGACACTGTTATCAGCATTGGCAAAAGAGCAGATGTTCTTATACAAAGATCCAAATAGAATTCAGGATGTTCACACTGTCAGAAAAGCTAGTCTCTTACAAAACATTGTTAAACAAAGAAGCTTAAAAATAATATTATCAAGTCAGCAGTTTGCATCAGCATCTGCAACAATTAGTATTGTTTCTACAGGATGAGCAATTCTCCAAAATAGAATATCAAAAGGAAATGTATATGTTTATGCATGACTAAAAGTATATATAAAGAGCTGATGAATCCAGTTATCTTAGAGGTATGGTAGGGACTCATTTGTCCTGAGGTAAATGTTATATCTCTCAAATCATCTGTACTATATGAGAAGTAAAGTTGGAACAGTACTTTAAGCTGCAATGTTAGTCCATTTGCTTTATTATAAAAAGTTATTTGTTACTGCTCAAAAGTTGATGCTGCAAAGTATATTCTCTCATCAGTGTATATTCCACAAGTTTCTGTATGCAACAGACTGTGAATGCAAATATAACCCGACTTTGAATTTTAGCAGTATCCAGCCAGCAAGACTGAGTGTCTTAAGAAGACTTCAAATCCATCACAGCAAGCAGTAAGCAAAGCCATATAATTTTTCACCTATTATTTATAGTGGTGCTGTATTGTTTCTGTCTCTTGTTGTCTACACTGTGTTTTTTCTCAGGGTAGCTCAAGCTAGTTGCAGGGAGGGGGTTGTTGAACCAACCCAAATCCTAGCTGTTAGTGATTGCCTGAGGTGTATTTCATTGTTATTCCAATACAGACTGCATTTCTGTGAACTGCAGGGAAGCTGATAGATTTGCTGTGAGCTGCAAAGTAGGAATCTATTCCAAACTGATAAGTATACTTTTTGTAACTTAATTTGCACTCTGCTGTATTTATACATTTGCCTATTATTTATAGTGGTGCTGTAGTGTTTTTGCCTCTTGTTGTCTCCACTGTGTTTTTTTCTCAGGGTAGCTCAAGCTAGTTTCAGGGAGGGGGTTGTTGAGCCAGCCCACATCCTAGCGGTTAGTCATTGCCTGATGTGTATTTCATTGTAATTCCAATCCAGACTGCATTTCTGTGAACTGCTGGAAAGCTGATAGATTTGCTGTGAGCTGCAAAGTTGGAATCTATTCCAAACTTATAATTACACTTTTTGTAACTTAATTTGCACTGTGCTGTATTTATACACTTGCCTATTATTTATAGTGGTGCTGTATTGTTTCTGTCTCTTGTTGTCTCCACTGTGTTTTTTTCTCAGGGTAGCTCAAGCTAGTTTCAGGGAGGGGGTTGTTGAGCCAGCCCACATCCTAGCAGTTAGTCATTGCCTGAGGTGTATTTCATTGTAATTCCAATACAGACTGCATTTCTGTGAACTGCTGGAAAGCTGATAGATTTGCTGTGAGCTGCAAAGTTGGAATCTATTCCAAACTGATAAATACACTTTTTGCAACTTAATTTGCTCTGTGCTGTATTGATACACTTGCCTATTATTTATAGTGGTGCTGTATTGTTTCTGTCTCTTGTTGTCTCCACTGTGTTTTTTCCTCAGGGTAGCTCAAGCTATTTTCAGGGAGGGGGTTGTTGAGCCGGCCCACATCCTAGTGGTTAGTCATTGCCTGAGGTGTAGTTCATTGTAATTCCAATACAGACTGCATTTCTGTGAACTGCTAGACAGCTGATAGATTTGCTGTGAGCTGCAAAGTTGGAATCTATTCCAAACTGATAAGTACACTTTTTGCAACTTAATTTGCACTGTGCTGTATTTATACACTTGCCTATTATTTATAGTGGTGCTGTATTGTTTCTGTCTCTTGTTGTCTCCACTGTGTTTTTTCCTCAGGGTAGCTCAAGCTAGTTTCAGGGAGGGGGTTGTTGAGCCAGCCCACATCCTAGCTGTTAGTCATTGCCTGAGGTGTATTTCATTGTAATTCCAATACAGACTGCATTTCTGTGAACTGCTGGAAAGCTGATAGATTTGCTGTGAGCTGCAAAGTGGGAATCTATTCCAAACTGATAAGTACATTTTTTGCAACTTAATTTGCACAGTGCTGTAATTATACACTTGCCTATTATTTAAAGTGGTGCTGTATTGTTTCTGTCTCTTGTTGTCTCCACTGTGTTTTTTTCTCAGGGTAGCTCAAGCTAGTTTCAGGGAGGGGGTTGTTGAGCCAGCCCACATCCTAGCTGTTAGTCATTGCCTGAGGTGTATTTCATTGTAATTCCAATACAGACTGCATTTCTGTGAACTGCTGGAAAGCTGATAGATTTGCTGTGAGCTGCAAAGTTGGAATCTATTCCAAACTGATAAGTACACTTTTTGCAACTTAATTTGCACTGTGCTGTATTTATACACTTGCCTATTATTTATAGTGGTGCTGTATTGTTTCTGTCTCTTGTTGTCTCCACTGTGTTTTTTCTCAGGGTAGCTCAAGCTAGTTTCAGGGAGGGGGTTGTTGAGCCAGCCCACATCCTAGTGGTTAGTCATTGCCTGAGGTGTAGTTCATTGTAATTCCAATACAGACTGCATTTCTGTGAACTGCTAGAAAGCTGATAGATTTGCTGTGAGCTGCAAAGTTGGAATCTATTCCAAACTGATAAATACACTTTTTGCAACTAATTTGCACTGTGCTGTATTTATACACTTGCCTATTATTTATACTGGTGCTGTATTATTTCTGTCTCTTGTTGTGTCCACTGTGTTTTTTGCTCACGGTAGCTCAAGCTAATTTCAGGGAGGGGGTTGTTGAGCCAGCCCACATCCTAGCGGTTAGTCATTGCCTGAGGTGTATTTCATTGTAATTCCAATACAGACTGCATTTCTGTGAACTGCTGGAAAGCTGATAGATTTGCTGTGAGCTGCAAAGTTGGAATCTATTTCAAACTGATAAGTACACATGTTGCAACTTAATTTGCACTGTGCTGTATTTATACACTTGCCTATTATTTATAGTGGTGCTGTATTGTTTCTGTCTCTTGTTGTCTCCACTGTGTTTTTTTTTTCTCAGGGTAGCTCAAGCTAGTTTCAGGGAGGGGGTTGTTGAGCCAGCCCACATCCTAGCTGTTAGTCATTGCCTGAGGTGTATTTCATTGTAATTCCAATACAGACTGCATTTCTGTGAACTGCTGGAAAGCTGATAGATTTGCTGTGAGCTGCAAAGTTGGAATCTATTCCAAACTGATAAGTACACTTTTTGCAACTTAATTTGCACAGTGCTGCAATTATACACTTGCCTATTATTTAAAGTGGTGCTGTGTTGTTTCTGTCTCTTGTTGTCTCCACTGTGTTTTTTTTCTCAGGGTAGCTCAAGCTAGCTTCAGGGCGGGGGTTGTTGAGCCAGCCTACAACCTAGCTGTTAGGCATTGCCTGAGGTGTATTTCACTGTAGTTCCAATACAGACTGCATTTCTGTGAACTGCTGGAAAGCTGATAGATTTGCTGTGAGCTGCAAAGTTGGAATCTATTCCAAACTGATAAGTACACTTTTTGTAACTTAATTTGCACTGTCCTGTATTTATACAATTGCCCATTATTTATAGTGGTGCTGTATTGTTTCTGTCTCTTGTTGTCTCCACTGTGTTTTTTTCTCAGGGTAGCTCAAGCTAGTTTCAGGGAGGGGGTTGTTGAGCCAGCCCACATCCTAGTGGTTAGTCATTGCCTGAGGTGTATTTCATTGTAATTCCAAAGCAGACTGCATTTCTGTGAACTGCTGGAAAGCTGATGGATTTGCTGTGAGCTGCAAAGTGGGAATCTATTCCAAACTGATAAGTACACTTTTTGCAATTAATTTGTACTGTGCTGTATTTATACACTTGCCTATTATTTATAGTGGTGCTGTATTGTTTCCGTTTCTTGTTGTCTCCACTGTGTTTTTTTCTCAGGGTAGCTCAAGCTAGTTTCAGGGAAGGGGTTGTTGAGCCAGCCTACATCCTAGCTATTAGTCATTGCCTGAGGTGTATTTCATTGTAATTCCAATACAGACTGCATTTCTGTGAACTGTTGGAAAGCTGATAGATTTGTTGCGAGCTGCAAAGTTGGAATCTATTCCAAACTTATAATTACACTTTTTGTAACTTAATTTGCACTGTGCTGTATTTATACACTTGCCTATTATTTATAGTGGTGCTGTATTGTTTCTGTCTCTTGTTGTCTCCACTGTGTTTTTTTCTCAGGGTAGCTCAAGCTAGTTTCAGGGAGGGGGTTGTTGAGCCAGCCCACATCCTAGCTGTTAGTCATTGCCTGAGGTGTATTTCATTGTAATTCCAATACAGACTGCATTTCTGTGAACTGCTGGAAAGCTGATAGATTTGCTGTGAGCTGCAAAGTTGGAATCTATTCCAAACTGATAAGTACACTTTTTGCAACTTAATTTGCACTGTGCTGTATTTATACACTTGCCTATTATTTAAAGTGGTGCTGTATGGTTTCTGTCTCTTGTTGTCTCCACTGTGTTTTTTCTCAGGGTAGCTCAAGCTAGTTTCAGGGGGGTTGTTGAGCCAGCCCACATCCTAGCTGTTAGTCATTGCCTGAGGTGTATTTCATTGTAATTCCAATACAGACTGCATTTCTGTGAACTGCTGGAAAGCTGATAGATTTGCTGTGAGCTGCAAAGTTGGAATCTATTCCAAACTGATAAGTACACTTTTTGTAACTTAATTTGCACTGTGCTGTATTTATACACTTGCCTATTATTTATAGTGGTGCTGTATTGTTTCTGTCTCTTGTTGTCTCCACTGTGTTTTTTTCTCAGGGTAGCTCAAGCTAGTTTCAGGGAGGGGGTTGTTGAGCCAGCCCACATCCTAGCTGTTAGTCATTGCCTGAGGTGTATTTTGCTGTAATTCCAATACAGACTGCATTTCTGTGAACTGCTGGAAAGCTGATAGATTTGCTGTGAGCTGCAAAGTTGGAATCTATTCCAAACTGATAAGTACACTTTTTGCAACTTAATTTGCACTGTGCTGTATTTATACACTTGCCTATTATTTATAGTGGTGCTGTATTATTTCTGTCTCTTGTTGTCTCCACTGTGTTTTTTTCTCAGGGTAGCTCAAGCTAGTTTCAGGGAGGGGGTTGTTGAGCCAGCCCACATCCTAGCTGTTAGTCATTGCCTGAGGTGTATTTCATTGTAATTCCAATACAGACTGCATTTCTGTGAACTGCTGGAAAGCTGATAGATTTGCTGTGAGCTGCAGAAATGGATTCTATTTCAAACTGATAAGTACACTTTTTGCAACTTAATTTGCACTGTGCTGTATTTATACACTTGCCTATTATTTAAAGTGGTGCTGTATTGTTTCTGTCTCTTGTTGTCTCCACTGTGTTTCTTTCTCAGGGTAGCTCAAGCTAGTTTCAGGGAGGGGGTTGTTGAGCCAGCCTACATCCTAGCTGTTAGGCATTGCCTGAGGTGTATTTCACTGTAGTTCCAATACAGACTGCATTTCTGTGAACTGCTGGAAAGCTGATAGATTTGCTGTGAGCTGCAGAATTGGAATCTATTTCAAACTGATAAGTACACCTTTTGCAACTTAATTTGCACTGTGTTGTATTTATACACTTGCCTATTATTTATAGTGGTGCTGTATTATTTCTGTCTCTTGTTGTCTCCACTATGTTTTTTCCTCAGGGTAGCTCAAGCTAGTTTCAGGGAGGGGTTGTTGAGCCAGCCCACATCCTAGCTGTTAGTCATTGCCTGTGGTGTATCTTGCTGTAATTCCAATATAGACTGCATTTCTGTGAACTGCTGGAAAGCTGATAGATTTGCTGTGAGCTGCAGAAGTGGAATCTATTTCATACTGATAAGTACACTTTTTGCAACTTAATTTGCACTGTGCTGTATTTATACACTTGCCTATTATTTATAGTGGTGCTGTATTATTTCTGTCTCTTGTTGTCTCCACTGTGTTTTTTCTCAGGGTAGCTCAAGCTAGTTTCAGGGAGGGGGTTGTTGAGCCAGCCCACATCCTAGCTGTTAGTCATTGCCTGAGGTGTATTTCATTGCTGTAATTCCAATACAGACTGCATTTCTGTGAACTGCTGGAAAGCTGATAGATTTGCTGTGAGCTGCAGAATTGGAATCTATTTCAAACTGATAAGTACACTTTTGCAACTTCATTTGCACTGTGCTGTATTTATACACTTGCCTGTTATTTATAGTGGTGCTGTATTATTTCTGTCTCTTGTTGTCTCCACTGTGTTTTTTTCTCAGGGTAGCTCAAGCTAGTTTCAGGGAGGGGTTGTTGAGCCAGCCCACATCCTAGCTGTTAGTCATTGCCTGAGGTGTATTTCATTGTAATTCCAATACAGACTGCATTTCTGTGAACTGCTGGAAAGCTGATAGATTTGCTGTGACCTGCAGAGTTGGAATCTATTTCAAACTGATAAGTACAGTTTTTGCAACTTAACTTGCACTGTGCTGTATTTATACACTTGCCTATTATTTATAGTGGTGCTGTATTGTTTCTGTCTCTTGTTGTCTCCACTGTGTTTTTTTCTCAGGGTAGCTCAAGCTAGTTTCAGGGAGGGGGTTGTTGAGCCAGCCCACATCCTAGCTGTTAGTCATTGCCTGAGGTGTATTTCATTGTAATTCCAATACAGACTGCATTTCTGTGAACTGCTGGAAAGCTGATAGATTTGCTGTGAGCTGCAGAGTTAGAATCTATTCAAAACTGATAAGTACACATTTTGCAACTTAATTTGCACTGTGCTGTATTTATACACTTGCCTATTATTTATAGTGGTGCTGTATTGTTTCTGTCTCTTGTTGTCTCCACTGTGTTTTTTCTCAGGGTAGCTCAAGCTAGTTTCAGGGAGGGGGTTGTTGAGCCAGCCCACATCCTAGCTGTTAGTCATTGCCTGAGGTGTATCTTGCTGTAATTCCAATACAGACTGCATTTCTGTGAACTGCTGGAAAGCTGATAGATTTGCTGTGAGCTGCAAAGTTGGAATCTATTCCAAACTGATAAGTACACTTTTTGCAACTTAATTTGCACTGTGCTGTATTTATACACTTGCCTATTATTTATAGTGGTGCTGTATTATTTCTGTCTCTTGTTGTCTCCACTGTGTTTTTTTCTCAGGGTAGCTCAAGCTAGTTTCAGGGAGGGGGTTGTTGAGCCAGCCCACATCCTAGCTGTTAGTCATTGCCTGAGGTGTATTTCATTGTAATTCCAATACAGACTGCATTTCTGTGAACTGCTGGAAAGCTGATAGATTTGCTGTGAGCTGCAGAATTGGAATCTATTCCAAACTGATAAGTACACTTTTGCAACTTAATTTGCACTGTGCTGTATTTATACACTTGCCTATTATTTATAGTGGTGCTGTATTGTTTCTGTCTCTTGTTGTCTCCACTGTGTTTTTTTCTCAGGGTAGCTCAAGCTAGTTTCAGGGAGGGGGTTGTTGAGCCAGCCCACATCCTAGCTGTTAGTCATTGCCTGAGGTGTATTTCATTGTAATTCCAATACAGACTGCATTTCTGTGAACTGCTGGAAAGCTGATAGATTTGCTGTGAGCTGCAGAATTGGAATCTATTTCAAACTGATAAGTACACTTTTGCAACTTAATTTGCACTGTGCTGTATTTATACACTTGCCTATTATTTATAGTGGTGCTGTATTGTTTCTGTCTCTTGTTGTCTCCACTGTGTTTTTTTCTCAGGGTAGCTCAAGCTAGTTTCAGGGAGGGGGTTGTTGAGCCAGCCCACATCCTAGCTGTTAGTCATTGCCTGAGGTGTATTTCATTGTAATTCCAATACAGACTGCATTTCTGTGAACTGCTGGAAAGCTGATAGATTTGCTGTGAGCTGCAAAGTTGGAATCTATTCCAAACTGATAAGTACACTTTGCAACTTAATTTGCACTGTGCTGTATTTATACACTTGCCTATTATTTATAGTGGTGCTGTATTGTTTCTGTCTCTTGTTGTCTCCACTGTGTTTTTTCCTCAGGGTAGCTCAAGCTATTTTCATGGAGAGGGATATTGAGCCGGCCCACATCCTAGCGGTTAGTCATTGCCTGAGGTGTATTTCATTGTAATTCCAATGCAGACTGCATTTCTGTGAACTGCTGGAAAGCTGATAGATTTGCTGTGAGCTGCAGAATTGGAATCTATTTCAAACTGATAAGTACACTTTTTGCAACTTAATTTGCACTGTGCTGTATTTATACACTTGCCTATTATTTATAGTGGTGCTGTATTATTTCTGTCTCTTGTTGTCTCCACTGTGTTTTTTTCTCAGGGTAGCTCAAGCTAGTTTCAGGGAGGGGGTTGTTGAGCCAGCCCACATCCTAGCTGTTAGTCATTGCCTGAGGTGTATCTTGCTGTAATTCCAGTACAGACTGCATTTCTGTGAACTGCTGGAAAGCTGATAGATTTGCTGTGAGCTGCAGAAATGGAATCTATTTCAAACTGATAAGTACACCTTTTGCAACTTAATTTGCACTGTGCTGTATTTATACACTTGCCTATTATTTATAGTGGTGCTGTATTATTTTTTTCTCTTGTTGCCTCCTCTGTGTTTTTTCCTCTGGGTAGCTCAAGATAGTTTCAGTGAGGAGGTTGATGAGCCAGCCCACATCCTAGCTGTTAGTCATTGCCTGAGGTGGATCATGCTGTAATTCCAATACAGACTGCATTTCTGTGAAGTGCTGAATAGCTGACAGATTTGCTGTGAGCTGCAGAATTGGAATCTATTTCAAACTGATAAGTACACTTTTTGCAAATTATTTGCACTGTGCTGTATTTATACACTTGCCTATTATTTATAGTGGTGCTGTATTGTTTCTGTTTCTTGTTGTCTCCACTGTGTTTTTTCTCAGTGTAGCTCAAGCTAGTTTCAGGGAGGGGGTTGTTGAGCCAGCCCACATCCTAGCTGTTAGTCATTGCCTGAGGTGTATTTCATTGTAATTCCAATACAGACTGCATTTCTGTGAACTGCTGGAAAGCTGATAGATTTGCTGTGAGCTGCAGAGTTGGAATCTATTTAAAAATGATAAGTACATTTTTTGCAACTTAATTTGCACTGTGCTGTATTTATACACTTGCCAATTATTTATAGTGGTGCTGTATTGTTTCTGTCTCTTGTTGTCTCCACTGTGTTTTTTCCTCAGGGTAGCTCAAGCTAGTTTCAGGGAGGGGGTTGTTGAGCCAGCCCACATCCTAGCTGTTAGTCATGGCCTGAGGTGTATTTCATTGTAATTCCAATACAGACTGCATTTCTGTGAACTGCTGGAAAGCTGATAGATTTGCTGTGAGCTGCAAAATGTGAATCTATTCCAAACTGATAAGTACATTTTTGCAACTTAATTTGCACAGTGCTGTAATTATACACTTGCCTATTATTTAAAGTGGTGCTGTATTGTTTCTGTCTCTTGTTGTCTCCATTGTGTTTTCTTCTCAGGGAAGCTCAATCTAGTTCCGGGGAGGGGGTTGTTGAGCCTGCCCACATCCTAGCTGTTAGTCATTGCCTGAGATGTATTTCATTCTCATTCCAATACATACTGCATTTTTGTGAACCGCTGGAAAGCTGATAGATTTGCTGTGAGCTGCATCATTGGAATATATTTCAAACTGATAAGTACACTTTTTGCAACTTAATTTGCACTGTGCTGTATTTTTACACTTGCCTATTATTTATAGTGGTGTATTATTTCTGTCTCTTGCTGTCTCCACTGTTTTCTTCTCAGGGTAGCTCAAGCTAGTTTCAGGGAGGGGGTTGTTGAGCCAGCCCACATCCTAGCTGTTAGTCATTGCCTGAGGTGTATTTCATTGTAATTCCAATACAGACTGCATTTCTGTGAACTGCTGGAAAGCTGATAGATTTGCTGTGAGCTGCAGAAATGGAATCTATTTCAAACTGATAAGTACACTTTTTGCAACTTAATTTGCACTGTGCTGTATTTATACACTTGCCTATTATTTATAGTGGTGCTGTATTGTTTCTGTCTCTTGTTGTCTCCACTGTGTTTTTTTCTCAGGGTAGCTCAAGCTAGTTTCAGGGAGGGGTTGTTGAGCCAGCCCACATCCTAGCTGTTAGTCATTGCCTGAGGTGTATTTCATTGTAATTCCAATACAGACTGCATTTCTGTGAACTGCTGGAAAGCTGATAGATTTGCTGTGAGCTGCAGAAATGGAATCTATTTCAAGCTGGTAAGTACACTTTTTGCAACTTAATTTGCACTGTGCTGTATTTATACACTTGCCTATTATTTATAGTGGTGCTGTATTATTTCTGTCTCTTGTTGTCACCACTGTGTTTTTTTCTCAGGGTACCTCAAGCTAGTTTCAGGGAGGGGTTGTTGAGCCAGCCCACATCCTAGCTGTTAGTCATTGCCTGAGGCATATGTTGCTGTAATTCTAATACAGACTGCATTTCTGTGAACTGCTGGAAAGCTGATAGATTTGCTCTGAGCTGCAGAAATGGAATCTATTTCAAACTGATAAGTACACTTTTTGTAATTTAATTTGCACTGTGCTGTATTTATACACTTGCCTATTATTTATAGTGGTGCTGTATTATTTCTGTCTCTTGTTGTCACCACTGTGTTTTTTCTCAGAGTAGCTCAAGCTAGTTTCAGGGAGGGTGTTGTTCAGCCAGCCCACATCCTAGCAGTTAGTCATTGCCTGTGGTGTAGTTCATTGTAATTCCAGTACAGACTGCATTTCTGTGAACTGCTGGAAAGCTGATAAATTTGATGTGAGCTGCAAAGTTGGAATCTATCCCAAACTGATAAATACACTTTTTGCAACTTAATTTGCACTGTGCTGTATTTATACACTTGCCTATTATTTATAGTGGTGCTGTATTGTTTCTGTCTCTTGTTGTCTCCACTGTGTTTTTTCCTCAGGGTAGGTCAAGCTATTTTCAAGGAGGGGGTTGTTGAGCCGGCCCACATCCTAGTGGTTAGTCATTGCCTGAGGTGTATCGTGCTGTAATTACAATACAGACTGCATTTCTGTGAACTGCTGTAAAGCTGATAGATTTGCTTTGAGCTGCAGAAATGGAACCTATTTCAAACTGATAAGTACACTTTTTGTAACTTAATTTGCACTGTGTTGTATTTTACACTTGCCTGTTATTTACAGTGGTGCTTTGTTATTTCTCTCTCTTGTTGTCGACACTATGTTTTTTCCTCAGGGTAGCTCAAGCTAGTTTCAGGGAAGGGGTTGCTGAGCCAGCCCACATCCTAGCTGTTAGTCATTGCCTGAGGCGTATTTTTTGTAATTCCAATATAGGCTGCATGTCTGTGAACTGCTGGAAAGCTGATAGATTTGCTGTGAGCTGCAGAATTGGAATCTATTTCATACTGATAAGTAGACTTTTTGCAGCTTAATTTGCACTGTGCTGTATTTATACACTTGCCTATTATTTATAGTGGTGCTGTATTGTTTCTGTCTTTTGTTGTGTCCACTGTGTTTTTTTCTCAGGGTAGCTCAAGCTAGTTTCAGGGAGGGGGTTGTCCAGCCAGCCCACATCCTAGTGGTTAGTCATTACCTGAGGTGTATTTCATTGTAATTCCAATACAGACTACATTTCTGTGAACTGCTGGAAAGCTGATAGATTTGCTGTGAGCTGCAAAGTTGGAATCTATTCCAAACTGATAAATACACTTTTTTCAACTTTATTTGCTCTGTGCTGTATTGATACACTTCCCTATTATTTATAGTGGTGCTGTATTGTTTCTGTCTCTTGTTGTCTCCACTGTGTTTTTCCTCAAGGTATCTCAAGGTATTTTCAGGGAGGGGGTTGTTGAGCCAGCCCACATCCTAGCTTGTTAGTCATTGCCTGAGGTGTATTTCATTGTAATTCCAATACAGACTGCATTTCTGTGAACTGCTAGAAAGCTGATAGATTTGCTGTGAGCTGCAAAGTTGGAATCTATTTCAAACTGATAAGTACACTTTTGCAACTTAATTTGCACTGTGCTGTATTTATACACTTGCCTATTATTTATAGTGGTGCTGTATTGTTTCTGTCTCTTGTTGTCTCCACTGTGTTTTTTTCTCAGGGTAGCTCAAGCTAGTTTCAGGGAGGGGTTGTTGAGCCTGCCCACATCCTAGCTGTTAGTCATTGCCTGAGATGTATTTCATTCTCATTCCAATACAGACTGCATTTCTGTGAACTGCTGGAAAGCTGATAGATTTGCTGTGAGCTGCAGAATTGGAATCTATTTCAAACTGATAAGTACACTTTTTGCAACTTAATTTGCACTGTGCTGTATTTATACACTTGCCTATTATTTATAGTGGTGCTGTATTGTTTCTGTCTCTTGTTGTCTCCACTGTGTTTTTTCTCAGGGTAGCTCAAGCTAGTTTCAGGGAGGGGGTTGTTGAGCCAGCCCACATCCTAGCTGTTAGTCATTGCCTGAGGTGTATCTTGCTGTAATTCCAATACAGACTGCATTTCTGTGAACTGCTGGAAAGCTGATAGATTTGCTGTGAGCTGCAGAATTGGAATCTATTTCAAACTGATAAGTACACTTTTTGCAACTTAATTTGCACTGTGCTGTATTTATACACTTGCCTATTATTTATAGTGGTGCTGTATTATTTCTGTCTCTTGTTGTCTCCACTGTGTTTTTTATCTTAGGGTAGCTCAAGCTAGTTTCAACAAGGTGGTTGTTGAGCCAGCCCACATCCTAGCTGTTAGTCATTGCCTGAGGTGTATCTCATTGTAATTCCAATACAGATTGCATTTCTTTGAACTGCTGGAAAGCTGATAGATTTGCTGTGAGCTGCAGAATTGGAATCTATTTCAAACTGATAAGTACACTTTTGCAACTTAATTTGCACTGTGCTGTATTTATACACTTGCCTATTATTTATAGTTGTGCTGTATTATTTCTGTCTCTTGTTGTCTCCACTGTGTTTTATTCTCAGGGTAGCTCAAGCTATTTTCAGGGGGTTGTTGAGCCAGCCCACATCCTAGCTGTTAGTCATTGCCTGAGGCATATTTTTTGTAATTCCAATATAGGCTGCATGTCTGTGAACTGCTGGAAAGCTGATAGATTTGCTGTGAGCTGCAGAATTGGAATCTATTTCATACTGATAAGTAGACTTTTTGCAGCTTAATTTGCACTGTGCTGTATTTATACACTTACCTATTATTTATAGTGGTGCTGTATTATTTATGTCAGTTGTTGTCTCCACTGTGTTTTTTTCTCAGTGTAGCTCAAGCTAGTTGCAGGGAGGGGATTGTTGAGCCAGCCCACATCCAAGATGTTAGTCACTGCCTGAGGTTTATCTTGCTGTAATTCCAATACAGACTGCATTTCTGTGAACTGCTGGAAAGCTGATAGATTTGCTGTGAGCTGCAGAATTGAATCTATTTCATACTGATAAGTATACTTTTTGCAACTTAATTTGCACTGTGCTGTATTTATACACTTGCCTATTATTTATAGTGGTGCTATATTATTTATGTCTCTTGTTTTCTCCACTGTGTTTTTTTTTCTCAGGGTAGCTCAAGCTAGTTTCAGGGAGGGGGTTGTTGAGCCAGCCCACATCCTAGCTGTTAGTCATTGCCTGAGGTGTATCTTGCTGTAATTCCAATACAGACTGCATTTCTGTGAACTGCTGGAAAGCTGATAGATTTGCTGTGAGCTGCAGAATTGGAATCTATTTCAAACTGATAAGTACACTTTTGCAACTTAATTTGCACTGTGCTGTATTTATACACTTGCCTATTATTTATAGTGGTGCTGTATTATTTCTGTCTCTTGTTGTCTCCACTGTGTTTTTTTCTCAGGGTAGCTCAAGCTAGTTTCAGGAGGGGGTGTTGAGCCAGCCCACATCCTAGCTGTTAGTCATTGCCTGAGGTGTATCTTGCTGTAATTCCAATACAGACTGCATTTCTGTGAACTGCTGGAAAGCTGATAGATTTGCTGTGAGCTGCAGAATTGGAATCTATTTCAAACTGATAAGTACACTTTTTGCAACTTAATTTGCACTGTGCTGTATTTATACACTTGCCTATTATTTATAGTGGTGCTGTATTATTTCTGTCTCTTGTTGTCTCCACTGTGTTTTTTTCTCAGGGTAGCTCAAGCTAGTTTCAGGGAGGGGGTGTTGAGCCAGCCCACATCCTAGCTGCTAGTCATTGCCTGAGGTGTATCTTGCTGTAATTCCAATACAGACTGCATTTCTGTGAACTGCTGGAAAGCTGATAGATTTGCTGTGAGCTGCAGAATTGGAATCTATTTCAAACTGATAAGTACACTTTTTGCAACTTAATTTGCACTGTGCTATATTTATTCACTTCCGTATTATTTATAGTGGTGCTGCACTATTTCTGTCTCTTGTTCTCCCCACTGTGTTTTTTTCTCAGGGTAGCTCAAGCTAGTTTCAGGGAGGGGCTGTTGAGCCAGCCCACATCCTAGCTGTTAGTCATTGCCTGAGGTGTATCTTGCTGTAATTCGAATACAGACTGCTTTTCTGTGAACTGCTGGAAAGCTGATAGATTAGCTGTGAGCTGCAGAAATGGATTCTGTTTCAAACTAAGTACACTTTTTGCAACTTAATTTGCAATGTGCAGTATTTATACACTTGCCTATTATTTATATTGGTGCTGTATTATTTCTGTCTCTTGTTGTCTCCACTTTTTTTTTCTCAGGGTAGCTCAAGCTAGTTTCAGGGAGGGGGTTGTTGAGCCAGCCCACATCCTAGCTGTTAGTCATTGCCTGGGGTGTATCTTGCTGTAATTCCAGTACAGACTGCTTTTCTGTGAACTGCTGGAAAGCTGATAGATTTGCTGTGAGCTGCAGAAATGGAATCTATTTCAAACAGATAAGTACACTTTTTGTAACTTAATTTGCAGTGTGCTGTATTTATACACTTGCCTATTATTTATAGTGGTGCTGTATTATTTATGTTTCTTGTTGTCTCCACTGTATTTTTTCCCAGGGTAGCTCAAGCTAGTTTCATGGAGGGGTTTGTTGAGCCAGCCCACATCCTAGGTATTAGTCATTGCCTGAGGTGTATCTTGCTGTAATTCCAATACAGACTGCATTTCTGTGAAGTGCTGGAAATCTGAAAGATTTGCTGTGAACTGCAGGATTGGAATCTATTTCAAAATGATAAGTACACTTTTTGCAACTTAATTTGCACTGTGCTATATTTATTCACTTCCTTATTATTTATATTGGTGCTGTATTGTTTCTATCCCTTGTTGTCTCCACTGTGTCTTTTTCTCAGGGTCGCTCACAAGCTAGTTTCTATTAGGGGGTTGTTGAGCCAGCCCACATCCTAGCTATTAGTCATGCCTGAGGTGTATCTTGCTGTAATTCGAATACAGACTGCTTTTCTGTGAACTGCTGGAAAGCTGATAGATTAGCTGTGAGCTGCAGAATTGGAATCTATTTCAAACTGATAAGTACACTTTTTGCAACTTAATTTTCACTGTGCTGTGTTTATACACTTGCCTATTATTTATATTGCTGCTGTATTATTTCTGTCTCTTGTTGTCTCCACTATGTTTTTTTTTCCTCAGGGTAGCTCAAACTAGTTTCACGGAGGGGTCGTTGAGCCAGCCCACATCCTAGCAGTTAGTAATTGCCTAAGGAGTATATTGCTGTAATTCCAGTACAGACTGCATTTCTGTAAACTGCTGAAAAGCTGATAGATTTGCTGTGAGCTGCAGAATTGGAATCTATTTCAAACTGATAAGTACAGTTTTTGCAACTTAATTTGCACTGTGCTGTATTTATACACTTGCCTGTTATTTATAGTGGTGCTGTATTATTTCTGTCTCTTGTTGTCTCCACTGTGTTTTTTTCTCAGGGTAGCTCAAGCTAGTTTCAGGGAGGGTTGTTGTGCCAGCACACATCCTAGCTGTTAGTCATTGCCTGAGGTGTATCTTGCTGTAATTCCAATACAGACTGCATTTCTGTGAACTGCTGGAAAGCTGATAGATTTGCTGTGAGCTGCAGAATTGGAATCTATTTCAAACTGATAAGTACACTTTTTGCAACTTAATTTGCACTGTGTTGTATTTATACACTTGCCTATTATTTATAGTGGTGCTGTATTATTTCTGTCTCTTGTTGTCTCCAGTATGTTTTCTTCTCAGGGTTGCTCAAGCTAGTTTCAGGGAGGGGTTGTTGAGCCAGCACACATCCTACTTGTTAGTCATTGCCTGAGGTGTATCTTGCTGTAATTCCAATACAAACTGCATTTCTGTGACCTGCTGGAAAGCTGACAGATTTGCTGTGAGCTGCAGAATTGGAATCTATTTCAAACTGATAAGTACACTTTTGCAACTTAATTTGCACTGTGCTGTATTTATACACTTGCCTATTATTTATAGTGGTGCTGTATTATTTCTGTCTCTTGTTGTCTCCACTGTGTTTTTTTCTCAGGGTAGCTCAAGCTTGTTTCAGGGAGGGGGTGTTGAGCCAGCCCAAATCCTAGCTGTTAGTCATTGCCTGAGGTATATCTTGCTGTAATTCCATTACAGACTGCATTTCTGTGAACTGCTGGAAAGCTGATAGATTTGCTGTGAGCTGCAGAATTGGAATATATTTCAAACTGATAAGTACACTTTTTGCAACTTAGTTTGCACTGTGCTGTATTTATACACTTGCCTATTATTTATAGTTGTGTTGTATTATTTATGTCTCTTCTTTTCTCCACTGTGTTTTTTCTCAGGGTAGCTCAAGCTAGTTTCAGGAAGGGGGTGGTTGAAACAGCCCACATCCTAGCTGTTAGTCATTGCCTGAGGTGTATCCTGCTGTAATTCCAATACAGACTGCATTTCTGTGAACTGCTAGAAAGCTGATAGATTTGCTCTGAGCTGCAGAAATGGAATCTATTCCAAACTGATAACTACTGCTTTTGCAACTTAATTTGCACTGTGCTGTATTTATACACTTGCCTATTATTTATAGTGGTGCTGTATTATTTCTGTCTCTTGTTGTCTCCACTGTGTTTTTTTCTCAGGGTACCTCAAGCTAGTTTCAGGGAGGGGGTTGTTGAGCCTGCCCACATCCTAGCTGTTAGTCACTGCCTGAGGTTTATCTTGCTGTAATTCCAATACAGACTGCATTTCTGTGAACTGCTGGAAAGCTGATAGATTTGCTGTGAGCAGCAGAATTGGAATCTATTTCAAACTGATAAGTACACTTTTTGCAACTTAATTTGCACTGTGCTGTATTAATACACTTGCCTTTTATTTATAGTGGTGCTATATTATTTCTGTCTCTTATTGTTTCCACTGTGTTTTTTTCTCAGGGTAGCTCATGCTAGTTTCAGGGAAGGGGTTGTTGAGCCAGCCCACATCCTAGCTGTTAGTCATTGCCTGAGGTTTATCTTGCTGTAATTCCAATACAGACTGCATTTCTTTGAACTGCTGGAAAGCTGATAGATTTGCTGTGAGCTGCAGAATTGGAATCTATTTCAAACTGATAAGTACACTTTTTCAACTTAAGTTGCACTCTGCTATATTTATACACTTGCCTATTATTTATAGTAGGGCTGTATTATTTCTGTCTCTTCTCGTCTCCACTGTGTTTTTTTCTCAGGGTAGCTCAAACTATTTTCAGGGAGGGGTTGTTGAGCCAGCCCACATCCTAGCTGTTAGTCATTGCATGAGGTGTATCTTGCTGTAATTCTAGTACAGACCACATTTCTGTGAAATGCTGGAAAGCTGATAGATTTGCTGTGAGCTGCAGAATTGGTATCTATTTCAAACTGATAAGTACACTTTTTGCAACTTAATTTGCACTGTCCTGTATTTATACACTTGTCTATTATTTGTAGTGGTGCTGTATTATTTCTGTCTCTTGTTGTCACCACTGTGTTTTTTTCTCAGGGTACCTCAAGCTAGTTTCAGGGAGGGGTTGTTGAGCCAGCCCACATCCTAGCTGTTAGTCATTGCCTGAGGTGTATCTTGCTGTAATTCCAATACAGACTGCATTTCTGTGAACTGCTGGAAAGCTGATAGATTTGCTGTGAGCTGCAGAATTGGAATCTATTTCAAACTGATAAGTACACTTTTTGCAACTTAATTTGCACTGTGCTGTATTTATACACTTGCCTATTATTTATAGTGGTGCTGTATTATTTCTGCCACTTGTTGTCTCCACTGTGTTTTTTCTCAGGGTAGCTCAAGCTAGTTTCAGGGAGGGGGTTGTTGAGCCAGCCCACATCCTAGCTGTTAGTCATTGCCTGAGGTGTATCTTGCTGTAATTCCAATACAGACTGCATTTCTGTGAACTGCTGGAAAGCTGATAGATTTGCTGTGAGCTGCAGAATTGGAATCTATTTCAAACTGATAAGTACACTTTTGCAACTTAATTTGCACTGTGCTGTATTTATACACTTGCCTATTATTTATAGTGGTGCTGTATTATTTCTGTCTCTTGTTGTCTCCACTGTGTTTTTTTCTCAGGGTAGCTCAAGCTAGTTTCAGGGAGGGGGTGTTGAGCCAGCCCCCATCCTAGCTGTTAGTCATTGCCTGAGGTGTACCTTGCTGTAATTCCAATACAGACTGCATTTCTGTGAACTGCTGGAAAGCTGATAGATTTGCTGTGAGCTGCAGAATTGGAATCTATTTCAAACTGATAAGTACACTTTTTGCAACTTAATTTGCACTGTGCTGTATTTATACACTTGCCTATTATTTATAGTGGTGCTGTATTATTTCTGTCTCTTGTTGTCTCCACTGTGTTTTTTCTCAGGGTAGCTCAAGCTAGTTTCAGGGAGGGGGTTGTTGAGCCAGCCCACATCCTAGCTGTTAGTCATTGCCTGAGGTGTATCTTGCTGTAATTCCAATACAGACTGCATTTCTGTGAACTGCTGGAAAGCTGATAGATTTGCTGTGAGCTGCAGAATTGGAATCTATTTCAAACTGATAAGTACACTTTTTGCAACTTAATTTGCACTGTGCTATATTTATTCACTTCCGTATTATTTATAGTGGTGCTGCACTATTTCTGTCTCTTGTTCTCCCCACTGTGTTTTTTTCTCAGGGTAGCACAAGCTAGTTTCAGGAGGGGGTTGTTGAGCCATCCCACATCCTAGCTGTTAGTCATTGCCTGAGGTATACCTTGCTGTAATTCCAATGCAGACTGCATTTCTGTGAACTGCTGGAATGCTGATAGATTTGCTGTGAGCTGCAGAATTGGAATCTATTTCAAACTGATAAGTACACTTTTTGCAACTTAATTTGCACTGTGCTGTATTTATACACTTGTCTATTATTTATAGTGGTGCTGTATTATTTCTGTCACTTGTTGTCTCCACTGTGTTTTTTTCTCCGGGTAGCTCAAGCTAGTTTCAGGGAGGGGTTGTTGAGCCAGCCCATATCCTAGCTGTTAGTCATTGCCTGAGGTGTACCTTGCTGTAATTCCAATACAGACTGCATTTCTGTGAACTGCTGGAAAGCTGATAGATTTGCTGTGAGCTGCAGAATTGGAATCTATTTCAAACTGATAAGTACACTTTTGCAACTTAATTTGCACTGTGCTGTATTTATACACTTACCTATTATTTATAGTGGTGCTGTATTATTTCTGTCACTTGTTGTCTCCACTGTGTTTTTTCTCAGGGTAGCTCAAGCTAGTTTCAGGGAGGGGGTTGTTGAGCCAGCCCACATCCTAGCTGTTAGTCATTGCCTGAGGTGTATCTTGCTGTAATTCCAATACAGACTGCATTTCTGTGAACTGCTGGAAAGCTGATAGATTTGCTGTGAGCTGCAGAATTGGAATCTATTTCAAACTGATAAGTACACTTTTTGCAACTTAATTTGCACTGTGCTGTATTTATACACTTGCCTATTATTTATAGTGGTGCTGTATTATTTCTGTCTCTTGTTGTCTCCACTGTGTTTTTTCTCAGGGTAGCTCAAGCTAGTTTCAGGGAGGGGGTTGTTGAGCCAGCCCACATCCTAGCTGTTAGTCATTGCCTGAGGTGTATCTTGCTGTAATTCCAATACAGACTGCATTTCTGTGACCTGCTGGAAAGCTGATAGATTTGCTGTGAGCTGCAGAATTAGAATCTATTTGAAACTGATAAGTACACCTTTTGCAACTTAATTTGCACTGTGCTGTATTTATACACTTGCCTATTATTTATAGTGGTGCTGTATTATTTCTGTATCTTGTTGTCTCCACTGTGTTTTTTTCTCAGGGTAGCTCAAGCTAGTTTCAGGGAGGGGGTTGTTGAGCCAGCCCACATTCTAGCTGTTAGTCATTGCCTGAGGTGTATCTTGCTGCAATTCCAATGCAGATTGCATTTCTGTGAGCTGCTGGAAAGCTAATATTTTTGCTGTGAGCTGCAGAATTGGAATCTATTTCAAACTGATAAATACACCTTTTGCAACTTAATTTGCACTGTGCTGTATTTATACACTTGTCTATTATTTATAGTGGTGCTGTATTATTTCTGTCTCTTCTCGTCTCCACTGTGTTTTTTTCTCAGGGTCGCTCACAAGCTAGTTTCTATGAGGGGGTTGTTGAGCCAGCCCACATCCTAGCTATTAGTCATGTCTGAGGTGTATCTTGCTGTAATTCCAATACAGACTGCATTTCTGTGAACTGCTGGAAAGCTGATAGATTTGCTGTGAGCTGCAGAATTGGAATCTATTTCAAACTGATAAGTACACTTTTTGCAACTTAATTTGCACTGTGCTGTATTTATACACTTGCCTATTATTTATAGTGGTGCTGTATTATTTCTGTCTCTTATTGTTTCCACTGTGTTTTTTTCTCAGGGTAGCTCAAGCTAGTTTCAGGGAGAGGGTGTTGAGCCATCCCACATCCTAGCCATTATTCATTGCCTGAGGTGTATAATGCTGTAATTCCAATACAGACTGCATTTCTGTGAACTGCTGGAAAGCTGATAGATTTGCTGGGAGCTGCAGAATTGGAATCTATTCCAAACTGATAAGTACACTTTTTGCAACGTAATTTGCACTGTGCTGTATTTATACACTTGCCTATTATTTATAGTGGTGCTGTATTATTTCTGTCTCTTGTTGTCACCACTGTGTTTTTTTCTCAGGGTACCTCAAGCTAGTTTCAGGGAGGGGGTGTTGAGCCAGCCCACATCCTAGCTGTTAGTCATTGCCTGTGGTGTATCTTGCTGTAATTCCAATACAGACTGCATTTCTGTGAACTGCTGGAAAGCTGATAGATTTGCTGTGAGCTGCAGAATTGAATCTATTTCATATTGATAAGTATACTTTTTGCAACTTAATTTGCACTGTGCTGTATTTATACACCTGCCTATTATTTATAGTGGTGCTGTATTATTTCTGTCTCTTGTTGTCTCCACTGTGTTTTTTTCTCAGGGTACCTCATGCTAGTTTCAGGGAAGGGGTTGTTGAGCCTGCCCACATCCTAGCTGTTAGTCACTGCCTGAGGTTTATCTTGCTGTAATTCCAATACAGACTGCATTTCTGTGAACTGCTGGAAAGCTGATAGATTTGCTGTGAGCTGCAGAATTGGAATCTATTTCAAACTGATAAGTACACTTTTTGCAACTTAATTTGCACTGTGCTGTATTTATACACTTGCCTATTATTTATAGTGGTGCTGTATTATTTCTGTCTCTTGTTGTCTCCACTGTGTTTTTTTCTCAGGGTAGCTCAAGCTAGTTTCAGGGAGGGGGTTGTTGAGCCAGCCCACATCCTAGCTGTTAGTCATTGCCTGAGGTGTATCTTGCTGTAATTCCAATACAGACTGCATTTCTGTGAACTGCTGGAAAGCTGATAGATTTGCTGTGAGCTGCAGAATTGGAATCTATTTCAAACTGATAAGTACACTTTTTGCAACTTAATTTGCACTGTGCTGTATTTATACACTTGCCTATTATTTATAGTGGTGCTGTATTATTTCTGTCTCTTGTTGTCTCCACTGTGTTTTTTTCTCAGGGTAGCTCAAGCTAGTTTCAGGGAGGGGGTTGTTGAGCCAGCCCACATCCTAGCTGTTAGTCATTGCCTGAGGTGTATCTTGCTGTAATTCCAATACAGACTGCATTTCTGTGAACTGCTGGAAAGCTGATAGATTTGCTGTGAGCTGCAGAATTGGAATCTATTTCAAACTGATAAGTACACTTTTGCAAATTAATTTGCACTGTGCTGTATTTATACACTTGCCAATTATTTATAGTGGTGCTGTAGTGTTTCTGTCTCTTGTTGTCTGCACTGTTTTCTTCTCAGGGTAGCTCAAGCTAGTTTCAGGAAGGGGGTTGTTGAGCCAGCCCACATCCTAGTGGTTAGTCATTGCCTGATGTGTATTTCATTGTAATTCCAAAGCAGACTGCATTTCTGTGAACTGCTGGAAAGCTGATAGATTTGCTGTGAGCTGCAGAATTGGAATCTATTCCAAACTGATAAGTACACTTTTTGCAACTTAATTTGCACTGTGCTGTATTTATACACTTGCCTATTATTTATAGTGGTGCTGTATTGTTTCTGTCTCTTGTTGTCTCCACTGTGTTTTTTCTCAGGGTAGCTCAAGCTAGTTTCAGGGAGGGGGTTGTTGAGCCAGCCCACATCCTAGCTGTTAGTCATTGCCTGAGGTGTATTTCATTGTAATTCCAATACAGACTGCATTTGTGTGAACTGCTGGAAAGCTGATAGATTTGCTGTGAGCTGTAAAGTTGGACTCTATTCCAAACTGATAAGTATACGTTTTGCAACTTAATTTGCACTGTGCTGTATTTATACACTTGCCTATTATTTATAGTGGTGCTGTATTGTTTCTGTCTCTTGTTGTCTCCACTGTGTTCTCCCACCCACCCTCCCTGTTTTTGTTTTGGTGTTATTCTTGGTTGCTTTGAAACTGTCCACCCCTTTTGTAAGTTTTTATTTGGATACTCCTTCTTGGCCTATCTCATTTGCTCACTCAACTGAGTGCAGTGACATCATATTCTGATTTCACTCACTCCTGCTGTGTACAAAGAGAGCATTTGAGAAGGACAACCCCTGTAGCCTTCTAATCCTGCCGTGTTCCCTCCCTCAAAAAAAAAATATATATATATATATATATTCAGCTTCTCTTACTGTAACTGTCTTAGTTGCTGTTCTGCATTCTATCTGTTCAGTTGTTCTTACTCTGCACGTATTACTGCTTGTTAGTAGCCTTCTAATTTAATGCCTTCTGCACTTGTTTTTAGTCATTTTTTAATTTCATTGCATTTAGTTAAACTGTATTTGCCGTAATATTGATACATGTGTGCTAGCCTGCACTGCATTTGAATTGTATTTATTGCTGTTTTAGCTGCTTTTCTTTAAAAAAAATTCCTAGCTTGTTTCATGCCTTTCCTGTAACTTATCTAGTCCAGATATAGACTTGCTGTATCCAGGACTATTTGTAAGCTCCTGAGCCCCCCAAGCCTTTCTGTGTTGGAGGGAAGCCTTCTAGCTTATCAGTGAGAATGGTAATCACTAGGTTGCCTATCTACCACATGAGGAGATGTTTCTGGCACAGAAATTATAGTTTATTGGTTTGTAAGCTCCTGAGCCCCCCAAGCCTTTCTGTGTTGGAGGGAAGCCTTCTAGCTTATCAGTGGGAGTGGTAATCACTAGGTAGCCTATCTACCACAGGAGGAGAGGTTTCTGGCCCAGAAATTATAGTTTATTGGCCGTTTGGGAAGCTCTTCCATCTCTTTCAACCTTCTGATTCAAAAGCCTGCGTTTGTGCTTGTTTCCTGCCTTTCCTGTTACTAGTCTAGCCCAGGTACTGATCTGCTGTATCCTGGACTCTTTGTAAGCTTCTGAGCCCTCCGCAAATCTTTCTGTGCTGGAGGAAGCCTTCTAGCTTATCAGTGGGAGTGGTAAACATCAGGTAGCCTATCTCCCATGGAAAGAGTGGGTTTAGGCCCATAAATTGTAGTTTATTGGCTGTTTAGCCAGTTTTCCATCTCTTTCAACTTGCTATCTTAAATGCCTGTGTTTGCACTTGTTCCCCACCTTTCCTTTAACTAGTCTAGTCCAGGTACAAATTTGCTGTATCCAGGACTCTTTGTAAGCTTCTGAGCCCCCCAAGCCTTTCTGTGTTGGAGGGAAGCCTTCTAGCTTATAAGTGGGAGTGGTAAGCATTAGGTATCCTATCTACCACAAGAGGAGTGGTTCCTGGCCCAGAAATTGTAGCTACTGGCCGTTTGGGCAGTTTTTCCAATCTCTTTCAACTTTCTGGTTTAAAAGCTGCACTTGCGCTTGTTTCCCACCTTTCCTGTTACTAGCCTAGTCTAGATACAGAGTTGCTGTATCCATGACTGTTGGTAAGCTTCTGAGCCCCGCAAGTCTTTCTGTGTTGGAGGGAAGCCTTCTAGCTTATCAGTGGGAGTGATAAGCACTAGGTAGCCTATCAACCACAAGAGGAGTGGTTCTAGCCCAGAAATTGTAGTTTATTGGCCATATGGGCAGTTTTTTTTCCATCTCTCTCAACTTTCTGGTTTTAAAGCCTGTGTTTGCACTTGATCCCCACCTTTCGTGTAACTAGTCTAGTCCAGGTACAGATTTGCTGTATCCAGGACTGTTTGTAAGCTTCTGAGCCCCCCAAGTCTTTGTGTTGGAGTGCAGCCTTCCAGCTTATCAGTGGGAGTGGTAAGTACTAGGTAGCCTGTCTACCACAAGAGGAGTGGTTCTTGGCCCAGGAATTGTAGTTTATCGATCATTCAGGAAGTTGTCCATCTCTTTCAACTTTCCAGTTTAAAAGACCACATCTGCGCTTGTTTCCCATCTTTCCTGTAACTAACCTACTGGAAAGCATACAGAAAGCCTTAAACTGATACAAGCCTTCTATATTAAAAGAGAGACTTTGGAGTGATCGAGTATCAGTTTTCTGTATTTTCTTGCTTTACTTAACTGTTTTCCGCCTAAACGCTGATTTTCTAGCACTTATTGTGATTTAAAAGCTTGTTTTTTCACATATTGTACTTATTTGACTGCCTGCACTTTTAAAAAAAAGTTGTTTTTTGTTTTTTATAAATTAACTGTTGCAGACTACACAGTAAAGTGCGATAGCCTTTTCTGATCGCTTGTAGATCGTTTAAAGCTGTTTTAAGTGTACTTTTTACTGTTTTTGCCTTATCTTTTAAAAAAAAAATTCTTGTTTCCCACCTTTCTAAGCTAATATAGTCCAGTTTTCAGGCTAGTGCTGAATTCAGGGCTGTGTTACAAGTTTCTGAGTTGTCCATACCTTACTTGGATAGAGGGAAGTTTCTCTGTTCACCTGTGAAGAGAGGGGAACTTTGAGCAGCCATCTGTTCCTGGAGGAGTGGTTCCAGCCCAGAAGTTAGTAGTTAAAAAACTGCATTTGCACGGTTTTGTGCTGGGCAACACCAGTTAGCTAGGGTTAAATTACTCCCGGCTCCACTAAGTCTCCTCTTCAGTTTTTCACTTGAAACTAATCTAACTCTCAACCTAAGCACTCAAAAAGCATCCTACAGTCCAGCACTTGCTCAGACCTAATAGCAAGCACTAATATACCCAGACACTTGACTGCCCAGCAGGGCAAGGCTCTTTATCCACCCCTCACCAACCAAGTGACTAAGCAGCTCACCCTACTATTCAGGCATGACCAAACGGCAACTTCAGGTGTACTCTCCAGTCCAGCTGGTGAATCTGGTTATCCTGAGGCAATGTTACAACTGCCTCATGTACACAGACAGCCCTCTCCTCCTACCACAAAACACTAACATATGCGAGAGATGCAATTATACAGCCAAACTGGAGGCTAAGGTCTCTCCACCCAAGACTGGAACAGACAGTCATGAGGAGAAGATTAACACTTGCACAACACCTCCAGCCTCACAGAGACCTACTAAACCAGCACTGGCAACAATACATATAAATACAAGAAATCATACTTGGAGGCTCTAAATAAAAACCTGCAAAAGCATCAGAGAACTCCAAAGCAGACACCCACAAAACCTGCACCTCCCATCACAAACCAGACAACACATAAAATACAAAAGCAATGTGCCGCACAATCACAGCCCTTAAGGCGAAATAACATACCTAACACACTAGTAATAGGTGACTCAATAGTCAGGCACACTGACGTCCCACTCACTAGGCTGGACAAGGAGAATGTTACTGTTAGCTGCCTGTCGGGAGCCAGAATCCGCCACATAACACAAGCACTCAGGTCACTCCAGAACAAGTACAAATATGACTCTGTCATTGTTCATGTTGGTGTGAATGACCTGAGACGTACCTCCCTGGACTACACAAAAAGAGACATGGAAGAGCTCTCTGATTATGTAGCCCAGGTGAGTATGACTCTGACCCTGAGTAGCATCCTGCCCTCACCAAGAATGATACCTCACTATAAAGAAAAAATGATCAGTTTCAACAAGTGGCTAAGCTTCTGGTGTCATTCAAAGGGGATCCAGTGTCTGTCAGCCTGGGATGACATGCTCGATAAGCCGCGTTGCTACGCAAGAGACAGCTTCCACCTGTCACCCCTTGGCTTTCGAATACTGGCCAAGGCTCTTGCTGCCCCCATAGTGCCTTTTTTAGGCAAGGCTCAAAATTCAAACCCACCTCCGTAAACAGCACAAGTAAAAAAATGAGGGATATGTTACTCAACGCCAGGAGTTTAAATCTCAAAATGCATGCGCTCTAAGCACTCCTAAGTATGGAGAACATCGACATCTGAGCAGTAACTGAAACCTGGTTCAAGGCTGCAGAGAGCACTCCAGCACTACTGGGCTATAACTCATACCACACATTTCAGCCACAGAACATGGACCGAAACACAGAAGGAGGGGGTGTATCCATATTCATCAAGGATACCCACACCTCCAGGTTAGTGGAGCAGCATGATACCTCTGAGATAATCCATGTGCAGCTAACATCGGGCAGATCTGCAGTGCAAATTGTGGCCTACTACAGATCACTCTCCATGACCCAGAACCACCACTCCACCTTTCTGGAGACACTGGAAAACATGAAGGTCCTACCAAACACCCTGATATTGGGAGATTTCAATTACCCTACCATTAACTGGGAAAACTACTTGAGTACAAACTCCCAGGCTCAGTGCTTCCTGGAATTTATCAACTCAAATGCCCTGGATCAGCTGGTACCAGAGGCCATAACATATTGGACCTAGTCCTCACCAACATGGGCGGCAGGTGTTCCGTACTGGAGGTCAACTGGTCACTGGTTAGATCAGACCATAAACTAATCACCCTGGATGTCCACACCCCACCACCACATCCAACCAAGGAAACCACAGTGAAAAACTTTTCTAAAGCAAACTTCACCTTACTTAAGGCAGAGGTGGTAAGTTTCACAGCCCCCATGCTAAAGGATAACACTGCCCAAGATGCAGAATCCTTTATAATTGTACTCTATGAGCACTTACAAGGCTGCATGGATCATGCCATCCCTAGCAAAACCAAGACTCACTCCCCTAAGAGAAGGAAACCAGTCTAGTGGACCCCTGCCATAAACAGGTTATACAACAAAAGAAGGAAACTAGTTCAGAAAAAATGCAAATCCCAAGAAGGAAAGACATCCCTGATCAGTATCAGTAAGAAACTAAGGTCCCCTCATAAAATCATCCAAGGCTAACTTAGAAAGAAAAATAGCCAATGATTCAAAAGATAACCACAAAGCCTTCTTTAGCTATGTCAGGAATCAAAGTGGCAACTCGCAGATATGCTCTGAGCTAGTGCAAAATAGCACAAAATATACTGAACCTACTGATATTGCCAACATCCCGGCAGATAGATTCAGTGCAAACTTCACCTCCCTCTCACCTTCAAAAGGGCCCACAACAATACTGGAAAAGTGTAGTGTCCCAGAAATCACAGAAGCACAGGTGAAAACAGCCTTTTCAAAAGCCAAAAACACAGCATCAGTGGGGCCAGATGGTGTCCCAGGCTGCGTCTTGCACGAACTACAGAACAAACTAACCCCCCACCTAAACACACTGTTCAACCTCAGCCTCTCCACAGGCTACATGCCAATAGAATGGCGCACAGCAGCGGTTATTCCACTCCACAAAGGAGGGGCCACAACTGACCCTGGTAACTATCACCCCATAAGCCTGACTAGCCTGGTCTGCAAGGCTATGGAGTGCATTATCATGGAACTCATTAACAAAGACATTGAGAACCTCCAAATACTTGACCCGACCCAGTTCGGCTTTGTTAAGGGCAGATCATGCCTACTAAACCTGGTTGACTTCTTTGAGACATAGATGAGGGAAAGGTGGTTCACACAGCTTACCTTGATCTCTCCAATGCGTTCAACACCATTCCTCGCTCGGGTAGTATAGAAAAACTCACCAGCCTGAACATAAATCCCTACGTCATAAGATGGGTTGCCAACTGGCTTACAGACAGAACTCACACGGTAAGAATAGCGGGCTCCAGGTCCGACTCTAAACCAGTCATAAGTGGTGTCCCGCAAGGCTCGGTTCTGGGACCCCTGCTGTTCAGCATATATTTCTCAGAAGTACAGGAAACACAGGAGGACTATGGCTAACCAAGTTCACCGATGACTGCAAACTGGGAGCCATAATTGACTCTCCAGCTGACACGGTCATCCTTCAAAAAGGCCTTACTGAGACAGACACCTGGCGTCAAAGTCATGGCCTCAAGCTAAATGCCAAAAAATGCATAGTCATCCCATTTGGGAAAAACAAAACACCCATGAATTGCCACATAGGTGGCAGCCCCCTTAATACAGAAGAGGTAATAAGAGATCTGGGGACCCAGGTAGATAGTAATCTCTCCTTTGACAATCATATTGCCAAAGTGGTTAGAAAATCCTTCTATGTGGCCCACCTAATTACAAAAGGGTTCGCATCTAGAAATGAAGAGGTTATAGTGTCCCTCTACTCGTCACTCATCAGACCCATCATAGAGTACAATGCCCCATTTGGGGTGTACCTCACAAGACACTTCCCACAGCTGGAAAGACCACAAAAGCACCTCACCAAGAAGATCACTGGCCTCAAACATATATCCTATGCAGCCCGACTGGAAAAACTCCGGCTGTACTTAGTGACATATTGCTTACTCAAAGGTGATCTCTGCCTGACTTACAAAGCCATGTCCAACTCAGAATTGATGGACATGCTCCACCTAAAGACATCCAAGTCATTGCGAGCCATGAGCTCTAGTGAGCTAAATCTCACCACAACAATAAATAGAACATGCTGGAGGGATAGATTCCTGTCACAGAGACTCCCCATGCTTTGGAACAAAATTCCTAACTACATTAGGAAGAGCCCCTCACTAACACTCTTCAAGAGAAGCCTTGACTAGTGGATGGGTAACAGAAAATACACTCCTGGGATCACTTCATTGGCTCTGCTTGACAGAGGCTCAGTTAATTAACCAATGGGGTGGCGAAAGCCAACACACTCTGGCTAGGCTTATAAATGCCCTTGGGCAGATAGCCTAGTACCCACCTATGAACCTATGAACCTAAGAGCAAGTAAAGGCATACTGTGTTTACGTATTGTCGTTGATGTCTGCGATTGTGGGGGCTAGAATAATGTGCTGAAAGTCAGGCTTACTTCTTAGCTCCGGAAATTCAGTGTTGGAAAAGTGAAGTCTATTATTATTCATGGCTTCCTCAGGAATACCAAAGCAAGAACGTCAGTTTTACTAACTCTGATTTCAATTTATGCCCAATTGTAATTACAGAACAAATGAAAGCAAAAAAAAAAATAGTGGACAATTAAATCATTAAAAAAAAACTCTGTGATAAACACTGCTGGTAAAACAAGCACAGTTTTTACATAAGTTTGATTTGTCTAAAACTGGTGTAACAAGAAAACTTAAAACTCAACTGTAATAGCTCTTCAGGAGGTTCTTAAATATTGCAGTCATGGAAGACTCTCTCCCTCAGCCAGCCAGGTAGCATATTTCAGGGATGTGGACATTGAAAAGCAAAAGTATGCATGCCAGATGATTCAGTGCTTGCCTGTATAAGAAACAGCAGCCCCTTGTTGACTGAGGATAGCGGGCAGTTTGGCTGGTAGCAGGCCAGAACATCAAGAAAGAATTGGTCATGCAGGGCTAGACAAATTATGACTAGAACCTTAGCAATGATCTGCTAATGAATAGGCAGGTAGTATAGCTGATGCAGAACTGTTGTGATACATTGTTCTCTGGATACCTCTGTAAGTAGCCAAGCAGCAGAGTTTTGTACTAGCTGCAAATGGTCAAACTTATAGTCAGAGAGCCTTAGGTATACGGTATTGCATTAATTCAAACAGGAGAATACAAGATCATAAACCACTGTGGGAGTGGCTGCTGGGGGAGTAAGCTGCCTAATGAGGGTGATGCTCCAGAAATGGATGCAGGAAGATTTGATAACAACTGAAATGTGGGCCTTAATGGCTCTCTGCTATCAGTAATTACACTCTAGGTCTGCATAAGCAACAAGAACTTCAGCTTGTCATCACAGCACAGCACCAAACCTATCTCAGGGGATCTCACTCTAAGTATATCAACACAAAAATGAGGAATGAAGTAGTTCTGGCAACGTCACAGTTTCTGCCAGCAAGTCACTAGTGTTGAAAATGGTGCTTTTAACTTCAATACAGTCTTGGCATTAATGGCTGAAATTAATTCAAATATTTGAATAAACTTTGAATAATAGACCAAAATGATTAGAAGTTTTGTTTATACTCACAAATGTCTAGAGAATTTTTCTTCCATGGATTGTCATGGAGTGGTTTAAGAATTAAAGGGTTTATTTAACTGTCATACTCATACTCAGTTTGCATTACCAGTGACACAACAAATGGCAAACTGCACCAGGATGAAGCAAAAATAAAATACTTTAATATTAAAAACTATAAATTCATATATAGTTAAGCGCTTTCGTCTGTTAAAATTTTTAACAGACGAAAGTGCTAAACCATTTCTGCATTCATTGTTTTTAATATTAAATTATATTCTTCCTTCAACCTGGTGCTGTTTGCCTTTTGTTGTGTTTCTGGTTTTACAGCAGTGGCATTGGGTTTTTTGCATTATCAGTGGCATGACTCAGCTTTATTCTTTGTCTGATGAGATCTCTGGCCACCACCCTGAAATGTGTGGTCATCTCTCTACTTCTAATTATACCACAGTGTCCTTCGTGTAGCTTCTTAAGTATATCTAATCTCAAGATCTGTGGCTTCATGGTTATGACTGCTCTTATAACAAAGCTGTAGTGCTCTAACACTTCACTTTCCAGAGCTGAAAATGTTATTTTATTTACATACTCTGGCCATCCAACACTAATGAACTGAATCGGCATTTATTTGTGGTTATCAGCTGCTGTGGATGCCCCCAATACATTGCATTGTCACTGCCAGTATGGCAACCATGACAAATACTATAACCCTCCAACATCTGTGAGAGTGTGTGTCTCTTTCACAGCATTCTTCAACAGACTCTGGGCAGTGATTCTGCCATGACACAGTAGTTACTTATGTAGAAAAATAAGAATATAAATATTGAAGTTAGCTTAGAGAAGAAGTGTAAGAAATTATTTGAACTCATGATGAATCATTACTTTACATGATACACTAGTCCCTTTACAAACATAGTTGCCATATATTTTATATGTAACCATATATGTGATACCTCCCTTTACTTCGGAAAGATGACTATACCTAATATTGCATATGGTAGTTTTGTACATATACTACACTGTACTGTTTGTATATCATACGATATATGGGAATATAGGTTTACTATCATTTCAGAGATCACACTTTGGGTAAATTATTGTTTCTATGGATAGGAGAAATGAAAACAAAAAGAGCAACTGTCAAAAAAGTTGAACGTGGAAGTGGAGAATGTTCGAATTTGACATAATTCAAACATTCACCACACTTCCACAACTGCTATCACTGTGCAACACACAGTAAAGAACATTTTTGCAGGGGAGCAAGCTCCCCTGCACTGCCATACCCCCTGCTACTTATATATATATATATATATATATATATATATATATATATATATATATATATATATATATATATATATATACAAACTCCGAGATTGCGCTACAGTGAGGGAAAGGGTGCATTTCCCGATACCCACTATTGTGCGATCTGCATTAAAATGCAGACATTCACAACAGTGAATGCTGTAGTGCATTTGCTGTTGTGCATTTCTACGTTTATTTATTCATTCTTTTGAGACTATCGAATTGGACATATCGAGCAAAGTCTGATCGCCCACTTGATAGTAAACTGGGAATATATATTATTAAGACACATTCCACTTATTTGATTCAAGAAACTCCAAATTTTACATAGCACTAAGAGTCACTGCATTAAATTGTTTGTAATCATTTGGCCCCATCTGGAGTGTTTATTTACAGGAGATTTGATAGAACTCCAATATTATTCTTTTCTGAAACCTGAGGATCTGGTGTATTTGTATCTGTATCAGCCTCAGACAAGCTGTGACATAGATATAATATTTTATTGATTTATTTATTAACATTTTTATTAACATAACCTTTTCAGCAGAGGCCTTAGGGAGAAAATCTCTGCACATCAAAATAAAAAAGACAAAGTATACAACAGAGAAAAAAGTTGCAATAATTTTCCTAGTAGGATAAAATAATAATACAAACCCCAGGATTCACTAATCTTCCATGTAAGACTACATAGTCTTACACAGAAGAGCCAGTCTAAGAGTAAGATGGCAGCGTGCCATGCATATGAATGTGGGCTCGCTGCCTCAACTCTAAAACTAACACGGAGCATGGACGAGTCTAGGGGGTGTGTCGGACTGCCGATCAGTCCAAAAATCCACACCCCTACAAGTTTGAAACTCGGGAAATGTCTAGTTACATGAGCGAGTCCACTCACATGTGTACATTCTAACACTACACTTCCCCATATAATAAACCCCGTACAAATATAAAAAGTAAAAGAAATGTTTTTTTTTCATTTCCGATATAGCTGCCCATATTTGCACGTGTTTGTGCAGGTTTGCCCATTGCTTAGCTACAGTTAGCAGATTAGACAGCGAAGAGGATAATAAGAAAGATATATGCAAATTAAGCAAAATAATGATAGCGTAGTGGTTAGAGCCTTCGGACGAAAAGAAAGCATTCCCGGTTTGAGTCCCACCACTACACTTTTCATTTTCTGTTGGAAATCTGTATACAAAAATATTTCCTGACATGTATTATTTAAAGTTTTGTAAAAAGCATTGAAATGTTATATGTAGTTGTGAATGAATTATTTATATATATATATATATATATATATATATATATATATATATATATATATATATATATATATATACATATATAGGAAGACAAAATGGTTATGCATACTGATGCATGAGTAACTTGTTTTAAACAATGTAAGGAACTGCTAAGCATATTTTACCAGCATTGAGCATATTTATATTTAATTGCTCGTAGCTGAGCACTGTGTTAACTAGCTCAATGTCTTTGCGCAGAGCTGTGCATCACTCAAACTAGAGCAAACAGAACATGTTTACGTGTAGTTGCACATCATGCTAAGCAGTGCAACATCAGGCAATGTCAAGCAACGTCGGGCAACGTAAAGCAACATCGGGCAACGTCAGGCAACGTCGAGCAATGCTGAGCAAAGTCGGGCAAAGTTGAGCAAAGTCGGCTAAACATGGCCACACCTCCTTTACTGTACTTTAACCATTCAGGTCTGGCCAGTAGGAAAATAAAAAACAGTGACAGGGTTCAAACTCGGGATACTGTGCACTATAGTTACAGTACATAACCACTAAGCCATGACAGCATTTCATAACCATGCATTTTCAGCAGACACATATTTATCAAAGGAATATTAAACATTGCTAACATCAGCTAAGCAGGTGTGCCTACAGTTGAGTTTTTTCAAAACTGGCCAATCCCAAATAAGTGCAGGAAATGAGGCATATTTAAGCTCCACAGGCAGGAATACTTGCCATAACTGGTTGTAGCTCCCTTCTGCAGTCAGCATGGCCGGTGTTGAAGAAGGCACTCGATTTTGAGTGCAACGTTGGGGCATTGAGGAGACCAAAGTAATGGTTTGGCTCCTTGTCCACAATCATGAGGAAAGACTCCTGCAGGGCCAGTACCAGGGCACCCAATACAAAACAGAGGCCTGGAACTGTCTAGCTCATGATCTCACCAGTGCCACTGGTGTTGCTCAGACTGGTGAGCAGGTCAGGTACCATTACTCTGACCTGAAGCGATGCAAGGAGGATCAACTAGACCAGTGGATCCAGGAGGCCCGTGGGATGGAAAATGCCCCACTACTGAGTAAGTAGCCATTGTATTAAGTATTTAAGAATTGCTGTTCTTGTCTATACTATGGATAGGTATGTCTCATTATCACTGCATTTACTTCACAGCTGCAGGTGTCCGGGCTATGAATCAGCAAGCCCATGAAGATAGGCTGCAAAAGCTGCGTCACCAGGCAGGTTAGTAATTATTCTGCATGTACTGTTATATAAAATAAATGAGAGAGCCTTCAAAAAAGTGTTTTAACCCAATAAATAAAGGTATAATAATTATTTAATAATTATTCTGCATTTACTGTTATATAATATAAATGAGAGAGCCGTCAAAAAAGTATTTCAACCCAATAAATAAAGGTGTAATAATTCTTTAATAAAGGTATAATTCCTGGAGTGCGTCTGTGTGATTCTCTTTGATATGTTGTTGTACTGTTGCATTTTAGAAATAGTACTGTTGTATTAAGGAGTGTTAGTTAACCCACACTTGGGTAGGCCCATATAAAGTGGATGAAGGGAGTGCTAGTAGCTTTTATACATATTCACAGCCCTTAACTGTTGGTTCATGCCCAGCATGTACAGGTTAATCTGGCACATGAGTAGCTTGGTATTGTGTTCCCCAGAAATGTCAGTGTGCTGCCAGAAATGTAGGGAGCTGTTAACATATAACTGATAATTTCACCTGAACATATCTAGATAATCATATGAAAGTGGAGCTGTCAGTCTACCATCACATCAGTAGTGTGTGTGAACAATTCTCAAAATATGTAGCAGTAACATCTGCATCCTGGACAGTTTGTATGTCAAATACAGTTCATGTATATAATGATCTAGCAAAATCCAGTTGCACAATAGAAGGACATTGTGTAGTGTAATAATACATGTAAGGGATATATAACTGCAGTTAATAGGAATGTAGTGTAAACTAGAAGGATATATACGTTGTTAATTGAGCTATCTTTTCCACCCTACTGTATGTGCATAAAAAATGCAATTCCACACCTCAATGGGTATGTCTAATCTCAAAACATTTGTTGGGACATATGTCCTACCGGTTTATAAATATTTGCATTCATTTCAATGCATGTGCCCTGTTCAAATACCACAATATTGGTGGCCTGTTGCCATCAATTAAACCTGCATGCTGTTGTAATATCCACTATTGTTCTATATATGCATGTGTTATGCTTGCTTGTCAACTGTTGAAAATCTGGTGTGTTGGGTTAATGGGAATACTTCTGCATGCTGTTATAACTAACTGGGAATGCTGTTGACTGTTACTAACCCATATCTGTATTAAATTCTCCAAAACATAGTTCATATGGGAAGGCCGGTCCCAGCGGACCCACCTGTCCCACCTCAACTGGCCATGGCACCTGGCACCAGCAGGTCCAGTGCCCAGCCTGGGACCTCCTCCTCCATTGGCCCTGTGCCACCTTCGGGTGGAAGCGCTGCTGGGGATGGGGCTCGCCCCCCCCATGCAAGCGTGGTCGGAGGAGGGCCACATATCACCCTTTGAACGGTCCAGGCTGTGGTGCATACAGAGATCAAGCGTTCTGTTGCAGAACCTCTACGCCAGCTTGATACACGAGTGGCACAACTCCCGGGTCAGCCTGCCCCTCCTATACAGCCCCCAGCACAGCCACCCTCTGGGCTGTGAAGATGCAGTGGTGACTGGCCATGGGTGGTGATCTAAGTTCCACTGTTGACATCTGTGGGCTCATGGGCTTGCGATTTCCAAACATCCCTCCCCGGCAATGGTGTTCACCCACCACATGTGTCATATTCCGCCCCTGTATGCATCTTGTTTGTCTTGTCTGTTTACCTCCCCCAACCTACCTTCCCAAATATACCTACTTCCCCTACCCCACATTCCCACTCTCACCTGAAAAAAAGGGCAATCTGTTCCCAAAACAAAATTACGCCCCATACATAGCTGCCCATTTTGCAGACATGTCCCCTGGACACATAAAATGTAATTTAATTGGCATTACAGCATACTTTGTTGTCCTCACCCCTCTCTCATGGGTTGAAGGTTTCATATTTACCTCCAAATTTATTCCATATGCACAGCTGTTGCTGTTAAAGAAATGGGCAGCTATGGACCTTCCCTACACCCATCCTGCACATCCCAAGCTATTTTCCCTACTGTCTTTCCCTCTTTGTGCCCCTTTTTCACCACTTTCCTATCTCCCCATTTTTCTTTTCTTTCAAAGAAATGAGTGCGGGGGTTAGCAGGAGTAAGCACTATTAAGCAGTAGTTAACACGTTTGCGCGAGTGTGCACTTGTTTGTGTTTAGCTAAGTATTGCTAAGCATCACACAAAACCGCGCAAACCCGCTTACAACTGCTTAAAAGTGCCTTAGTCATGTGAGGGCCCTTGTTCTGCTCAGCAGCAAAATAAAACACCTCTGTCAGTCTCGAACCCCGGACCTTGTACACACTACACTGCATGAAGTACCACTAAGCCACGGTAAACAGACAACAAGTTGGTGCTGAAATAAATATATCATGCATCATAATGAGTGAATGTAAAGGAAAAATATGAATGCCATACCACACAACTTGTTCTGTGGATCTTTACCAACAGTTGTTGTGGGATTACATTACATGACTGTGATAAGAGAAGCAGCCATTCTAGCAGGAAATAATGTTACACCATCACTTTACAACCTCTACACAGTATCATAGCAGGACAAACACTGGCATATATGTTTAGGGCAGAGGCCCTAATTTTCAGGGATGTCCCTAATTTTGAAACAAAATATAGCTCTGTCCCTCTGAATCCCTCCGAAAGCTACTGACTTTGGCCAGAAAGGTGGTGAATTACACTTAATGAATAATGACAATAATTAAGAGTTAGACACTTCTTTTACTTCAGAAAAGGTGTATTAATCCATATGCTCTGGTTCTCTCAAAGTCTCAACTTTATGGCACTAATATTTTAAATGTGTCCCTGACTTTTTCTCTACTTTTTCCTGAGCCTGTTCAAATATGTACCTGAGTGTTTGAGAGGTCTGGCAGAGGCAGAAACACAGAGGCATATCAGCCTTTCTGCTGTTACACACTGTGCAAATAGATTTGGAAAGAATTCTGGAAGCATACCCTTATGTAGGAATATGTAGGAATACAACACTGAAATACAAAATGATGTAGCCATGTACTGGTAGCAACCAACTGTAAGAATGCCATTGTCTAGTGCTGAAAAGACCTGTGTGGTGCACAGACAAAGAATAACAGGCTAATCTCTGTCCACCATGTGGATAGGTCCACAGTTGGGAGTTATGCAGACAGACTACTTGCCTTGATAAACTAACATTTACACAGCAACCCTTTAAGTCCAGCAAGATAAAATCCACACAATAGTACTTATGTTCTCTGTACTTCTGCAACCCTACCCAAATGTAGAATATACCTGTGTTTGCAGGGTCTACCAAGGATGTAGGTAAGCATACTCACAGTACTGAAATATGCCCAGTTTTCTTGAGCAGCTTGTGCTAATGTCAACACTAAAAAAGCACAAACTGGTTAGTACTGAGTAAATGAATATTCACAGTATAGCAGTTCACAAACAATTCTTGTGCCAAAGGAATACATCTCAATAACTAGCTTTGTATGGCAGTTAATTGTAAAATTTGAAAAGAAAGTACATCCTCCCATGTATCTTGGGTTAGCATTTTGAGGGGTGAGTACATTTCTACTCTGACAAGTGTGTACTGGAAGCAGCTACATTTAGGTCTGAGTACAAAATGTAAATCACTGGCTACACCCCTGGCTTCTGATATAAGAACTATGCCAACCTTCTGTCTTAAACAATGATGTCCACAGCAAACAAGGATGATCTCCATCTTGGAAAGCTGAAAGGGCCATGCCTACCTGAGTTAGCAATTTATAGTACTGGGTTGCTATGACAGTGATTACTGCAATTACTACACAGCAGGATGCATGCAATTAGCAAATGGTGGCCACTAATTGGTGCAGTGGCCATCACATGCTCATGTGCAAGTACCTACAAAAGTAGGCTGCAATCACTGCCAACAAACTCAGTCACTCTATTGCAGAGACTGACAGACAGAGAGCGAGACAGAGAGAGAGACAGAGACAGAGAAAAGGAAAAAGAAAAAGAAATAATACCAAATCATGCAAAGGAAAGGTATGTGACACATATGTATTTACTGGCATGTAGTAGATGTTTTTGAAGAGTAGTCTACATAATGTGAACCATTCATATGTGGCAGCAGTACTTATCTATGCACAGATGTCCTGCTTAACTACTGCTATGGACAATACAGTGTGTACCTGTGGGCAGTGGGACATACTTGTGAAATGTGTAGCTCAGCATTAAATGTCAAAGATCTGATCCATGTTATCTGTGTTCTGTACAGTAGTGTGGCCAATGGTTGTTGGGGGGATTAGCGCTGCCATTATATAAACATGGGTGTGACAGAGCAACACATGCATGATAGTCATATTAAAGTGTAGCTTAGCATTGGCAACTGCTGTAGCAGTCTGGTATGCTTATCTAGCATTTGTAGCTATATAAACCCCCTCTAATGTTAGTGTGTGTTCACATGTGACACCTGTTTGTGTTGCAGCAAGGCCCAACAGTTCAGCTGTGAGGTCCAGGGACTTACAACAGTGTGGACCTTGTGTGTGTATGCCACACACATACGGAGAAATATATATGTGTTATATATATTCACATCTGTATATGTGCATAGAGCAGGGGACATATTGCAACTGTTTGTGAAGGGTGGAGATATATATGTTGGTGAAGGTTAGTATGCACATATTTGTATGTAGGTTTTAGTGTGTGACAAACAGGACAGCGTACAGTGCTGGTATATGACATGTGGTGGTTAAACAGTGTGGGTGGTTTGTTCAGTTTGTAATGTTGAAGCCAGTGAGGCCTGCTAAAGCTACCTGGGCTGTGAACATTTTCAATGCATTTATCACAAGACTGTGCGATATTATTACATTACTGTACACCTCACATCCTTTGTATAATTGATATTCCCACTATGAAAGTTGAAATGTATATGTGCCTACATATATATGTATATGTACACCAATGGATGTGTATATGTATATATACATATATATATATATATAGAGAGAGAGAGAGAGAGAGAGTCATATATACTCATACACACCTATATCTACTTGTTGCAATAGATTCTCTGTACTGTTGACTGACTGTGATGGTCAATGTCTTTGTGAATACGTCAAAGATATGCATTTGCGGGATAGCTTAGTGTGAAACTGTTTATGTCATGGTATTATGGGTCCTTGCTTTGATCCCAACAAAAGCTGTGTATTCTGTTGCTAGGCAGAAAAAGTGCTATGGCATACAGTGTGATTAAATCCCTTGGTTTTAACTGGGGTGTGTCATTGGAGGCTAAATCACTACATCTATGATTATTGATTGGTATTGATGTTGAATCCAAATCCTCTGTGTACTGTAGTACTACTTGAAGTTCTGGGCCTGTACAGCAAAGTATGGTGTATGTCCACATTGCTTGCATCCACTGTTTTGTGTGGTCTCTGTATTCCTCACAGATTACATTCCTCAAGATTAAGGTTTTGTAAGTACTGACACACAGTACTGTATAGTACACACATAAAGCTTATCTGGGTTGCCATACCTTTGTGTCCTGTAATTATGTCTGATGTGTGTATGGGTATGTCTATAACATGTCCTCTGTCATATGTGTGGTAAAACATATAACTGCGTATCTAGCAACATTTATAGTGGACTACAGCAGTATGCGACCTATATTCCCAATTGTGCACATATATTGGCCATGGGTTTGCCATTAACAAGTTGTGTGGTATAATAGTAATACATTTACTGGACCTTACACTCATTGTGATAGATGACATATTTCTTTACACATCAGCTTGATGTATATCTGCTGTGGCTAGGTGGTGCATTGTGTTGCATACTGTGTGACAGGTACTCTTGTATAGTCTTATGTACTTATTTTATTTTGTTGCTGTGCAGAACATGGTTCATTAGATAGAGTCAGCCAGGCACTTTCAAGCAGTTGTGAGGTGAGCAGTGATAAGTGGTAGTTAAAGTCTTTCACTCTCAGTTAGCTAATAGGTTGCTATATATGGCAGTTCATTAATATCTGTACTGTATAATGTTAAATGTGCCATATGACTTGCTCAGACATATTTTGTCTTTATGTCTTCCAGGGATCATGGCACATCACAGAAATCCCAACTATAGTAGTGCTGAAGATGAGAGCATTACTAGCTGTATGATTCAGCACTACAGTCTAATGTTCTCATGAACCAGCCAAAACCAGCAGGAGCGTACTGCAATGTGGCAAGATGTTGTCCGGAGGGTAAATGAGGTAGGCCTGCATAACCGGACATATGAGCAGGTACGCCACCACTGCAGTGATATACACAGACATGTCTGTCAGCATGCTTCTGATGTGCGGAGACAACAGCTTGCAACAGGAGGTGGTGTTAATATCCATCCCCCCTCACCAGAGTGGAGGAGCTGCTCCTGAGTCTCATGGCACCTGCTCAACAAAAACAGCAGCAGACATACACCATGATGGAGGTTGGAGCCACCCAGCAAGCACACATGGAGCATGCAGGTAACATGGCATATCTGTAGACTACTGTTATCTGAATTGGTAGATCATGCATATGTGAGATGTGGAGTGTGTAGTTAGAAGATGTGGAGCCTGTTGTTGTGCAATACTGATAATTTGGAACATAATCTGTAGGCCTGTGAATGTAAATTGTTGTTCTACTGTAAGATTGCAAACACACAGTAGCAATGCCACAGTTGTGGCCACTGACAAACTGTCTCATCTCTATGTAGGTCCCTCTGGGGTGACATCAAGGCAGCGGACAGATGCTGGTGAGTGTGTTCTATATTTATTATTGTAAATAAAAAGTGCATGTCATAGTTAAGGTGTAGGCCATGTACACATGTAGCACACCTACCCATAATGCATGCTGTGCATGTTTGGTGTAAGACCACGCACATCTCACTAATGTGATTAGCTGCCTCAAACACTTGCAATACCCAGACCATCTCAAACAAATATAGCTACACTGTAGTGACCATTGGATAGGCAAAGTTGATACTCAACATGCACATAACATACACAACTATGTCATACACAGAGCATTTTAACACGCTACACATAAAGGATTCACAAACCCTCTGTAAAGACACACTCCAGTATCCAAAATCTCATCCACACATTACACATAATATACCTGAGGGGTAGAGGCCTATCATGGGGCATTTAAACACTCTGCAACACACTACACATTCATGTGAGGGAATGCTCCTTATTGTCCTCCTTACAAACCCATGTAACAACTGGTGAATGTAGCCAAGGTAGTACAGTTCTGGTACAGCATGATTAGTGTTGGTTTGGGAAACATTTGTAGCCTTGAGTGACCACATGATGCTTCATGATGATGGCCTATGTTACTATACCCCATCCAGTTATTGTAACCACAGTACTACACATAGCTTTCATTGCTATACACCTCAATGTTGTGTATGTGCAAATATATGCACCTCTAAACAATACGCATTCCAATCACCATTTGCACAACTGACACATATATGTCTTGTGATGCTAGTGAGTGGCTAGGTCATATGACACACATTGGGTATGTGTAATGTTTAAATATGCACTTGTGTTTTAGCATGCCATGTCATGGATGACACTGGCATGTCCACAATATGATATACACTCACCATAACTACTGTACATTGGGTATGTGGATAAATGGTATTCCATCAATTATACATGCACCACTGATTCATCATGCATGTGCTAAAACTGTGTCCACAATGATTTGCTAAAGACACAGAGGCTGTAATCAGCATTGGATACCTACCTGACACACAGATACACATCCAGCCATGGTATGTAGACCTGTGAGTTATGGTGCACAGTACATTACAGAGTTTTTAATACTTGCACAGCAATGTTGTGTGCATGTATTTATTGCGTTCCAGGGGGAGGCCAATCACCTAATAACAAAACACATGCATCAAAGCCATGCATACTGTTAGTAACAAGGACTGTCTACACTTGCACTGCATGCTGTTGAGCAACACATGTCCTGCATGCTGATGTGTGATATGACTGTTTTGCTTGTGATACTGTACCCTAGCATCACCTGCTATTGTGTATGTTCTGAGATTGCTGGTGTTGTGTGTGTGTCTGTCTGCTTTAGGGAGGGGTGTATTTGTGTGTGTGCATGTGTGCATGTGTGCATGTGCACATGTGCGCATGTGTGCATGTGTGCATGTGTGTATGTGCATGTGTGCATGTGCATGTGTGCATGTGTGTGTGCATATGTGCATGCGCATGTGTGCATGTGCATGTGTGCATGTACATGTGCGCATGTGTGGACGTGCATGTGTGCATGTGGTCTGGCATCATGTTCAGGTCTTAAAATGTGTTTCCTGTTTTCCTCTCACAGATGCTGAGGTGGGGCTGGTTCAGTACAGCTGGGAATCTGATGTCACTGAGACAGACAGTGATCATGAGGATAGGTGTGTTGTGGCACAGGTAGGTTTGTCAGGGTCTGTTGTTGGGCCACCAATTGACAGTACACAAGTCTCCACCCCATCCATGCACACAGTCATACTGCCTGTACATCCATCATCATCATTGCCCATAGCTGAGGGACAGTGTACGGTTGGCACTGGCCAAGACAGTGTGGTATCTATGGCACATGTATCAGGACACAGCAGCCATATCCAGATGTCTGGAATGGTACCACATAGGCAGATGCCCAGGGGTTCTCGTCAGAGCACTGCTGGTCATCATGCCCCTGGCAGACGTGCCACAACTCTTTCAACCACACGCATGTTCCAGGCTGTCATGCAGGCACAGGCACGAATGGAGCGGTACACCAGACAGGGACTAAGGGCACAGAGGGCTCATAACACCTCTGTAAATGACAGTATCCATGACCTAGCAGGTGCCATATGTAATTACACTGATGTCATTGATAGACGTTGGGGCGAGACATTGGATGTCCTCCACAATGTCATGTCCATGTGTCAGGACAGTGCGGGACAGTTGAGACGTTGATGTGGACATATGCCAGCAACATCAGCAGCTGGAGGTCACAGTGGACGTCCAGCAGGTCACAGCCGCTCCCGTAGTGCCAGTACCAACCCCAGCAATGTTGGGGGGGCTGTCCATAGACCATCCTAGAAGACCACATGCACGTGTTTCTGGCCAGTCCCAGCAGGGACCTGGATCCAGTGGACATATGTCAACCTCTTCTGATAGTACCCAGTCTGGATTAGTACCTGATACTGTCTGTAGCACCCCTGCCAGCCACAGGTTCCGTATCCGTGGCCAGAGACGGTGATCTGTAATGCCTGCCAGGTACAGTCTGTAGCTGTCCCACAAATCCCCATATATGGCTGTCACATTGTGGAACTGTGTGCATGCAGACACACACACATAAACCAGCAACCTAGGGCAAACACATACCCGCACACATTACATCAACATTGGCCCATAACAGTACTCATGGCCCTCACACACACACTCACACACACATGTCAATTGTATGGCTCAGTGTAGGCCTCTGGCAAACCAACAACACACCTTGTGCATATGATGAAACCTGTGCCACCTCATGTCATCTGTAACATTGATGCAGGAACAGGCTAACATGGTGCTGATGCACAGGGTGACTTTGATAAAGTATAGCAATGGTTGAATGTGTAGCATGTTGTCAGCAGTAAAGTGTAATGATATCCTTGAAGGTGTAGCTGAGCAGGCATGATGCATTAAAGCTGTAATTAACAATGTTGTATTGTTTACACCAGTGTTTATTTCAATTGTGTTTTGTTTGCCCCC